>NC_137019.1:19056376-19106918 GCF_032717465.1 Coenobita brevimanus | reverse complement strand
TTGGCCAACAGCATAGTCTGGCATTCGTGGCCAGCATGATTTTCTTTCATTTAGTTTTTTGAGACGGAAAGTTCAGGCTGATATTTTTGTCGGGCCTTTGAAAGTTTTTTTAAATGGTTGAAAAAAATAATAGTGACATTTCTTATGAATGGAGGACACCTGTAATCTGGTGTATGGATTAGTTTTGTATGTGTTAGTTTTTCCTTCCTATGTTCTGTGTGTTGTGTGTTGGGGGGGTTAGTGATGTGTGTGTGTGTGTGTGTGTGTGTGTGTGTGTGTGTGTGTGTGTGTGTGACTTTCCTTACACCTTTATTTACCTGGGTTGTTTGGTAGGTTAAGGCGCTCCAACCGGATGTTACGTATAAGAGTTTACACAAGGGGAATTAGAGCTTACCTTTAGTGTAACTCAGGGAAAAGCGACTGGTTCTTTCACCTTAACTTGGCCCAGATTTTCATCCTTATACAACTTATTTCTCGTAGCTCAGTGGCAGAAAAAGACCGGTGAAATTTTCTCCATAGCACTTCTTCGTGACTAGCATTGTATTCTAGCAGTTAATACTTGCAGTTCGACAGTAAAGATGGAGAGATGGCAATTTTAGGCCAAGTTATAGTGGAAGGAGTGGATGTAAGCGAATGGGGGTGGATGGGTGAAAGTGAATATTGAAAGAGTGGATGAGACGTGGAGAGAAGGAAACACACACACACACACACACACACACACACACACACACACACACACACACACACACACACACACACTACTCAGAAATAGTTTAGTCTACCCACAATCACGTAGGTTTTCTGTCGAGCACACGTTTATCATTTTCTGTGACGGGGTGGGGGAACTGCAATAAATTTTGTGGTACGTTTTTTATTATTATTATTATTATTATTATTATTATTATTTTATCATCATCATCATCATCATCATCCACACATCGTTTCCTATCCCAAGGTGAGAGAGAGAGAGAGAGAGAGAATCCACACTCCCATTCACTCACTAGTCCTTCCCTGCGGCACATAGGATTATACTGAGCCAGGGATATACTGTGGGTGGGTAGGGAGCTTAGACATATCCTTCAGTAATACCTTCAGTACAAGTTTTCTTTCTCGGAGCATAAAATTGTCGAGAGGGACTGAATAAAAATGAAAAAAAATGGGATTGTGTGAAGAGATGATACACACACACACACACACACACACACACGAGAAAAGCAAGACAAGACCTCAAAAGGTGACTTTCCAGAGTGTAAACACTGTGGAGGAGATACTAAAAAATGCAAAGAATCTTATGGAAAAAGAGGAGTTCAAAAAATGTATGGATAAAAAGATGCCCAACACAGGAGGAACTGGAATTACTGAAAGAGAAAAGGGAGGAAGCAAAAACAAAAAATGAGGGAAGATCAGAAGAGGAGAACAATTTTTTTTTTTTACAAAGTAATAGGATTGCAGGTACGAAAGTGGTACACAAACAGGATGGAATAAAAAAGGAGGAAGGTAGTAGAACCATGTCATGACAAGTATATAAACAAGATGATTAAGTTGATGTACTCAAATGTGGATGGAATGGTATCTAAATTACTAGAGATGAATGATTAAGTTTGGGAGAAAAAATGAACCACAAATAATATGCCTAACTCAAACAAAATTAACACCAAGGATATCCAATGACATACTAAACTTAGAGGAATACAGTATATGGAGAAGAGACAGAAATTTAAAAAAAGGAGAAGGAATTATAATATTAACTAAGAAAAATCTAAAAGTCAAGGAAATAAACCTAGATATACCATCACAAGTAGAGCTGATTGCAGTAGAGATCAACACATCTGAAGGTAAAGTAATTGTAGCCAATTTGTATATGCCACCCAGATCAAACACATGGGAAAGAGACGAATATGAGGACCTGGCAGAGAGTACAATTCAGAGTTTAAGATCATTACTACATAAAATGGAAGAGAAATCGGAAAGAATTATACTAACTGGAGATTTTAATACAAATATAAATTGGAATACTCTAGATATAAATAGCCAAGAAAGCTGTTGGGACCAAAAGCTCCTGGATCTCGTGCAAGAGTTTTTCCTAACGCAACATGTGAGGGAAACCACCAGAAAAAGAGGACTTGATGTACCTTCAGTGCTAGATCTAATATTAACTAGGCAAGAAAATGATATTGACAGTTTAATATATCACCCTTCACTCGGCAAAAGCGATCATGCAGTACTAAATTATAACTTCAGGATAGCATATGACATAGTTAACAGCAATGACAGTTACAAAAAGAACCAAAACTATAAAAAGGGAAATTATCAAGACCTAAAGAAGTATTTCTTAGAATTTGATTGGGAAAATGAGCTTAGAGGACAAGATTTAAATGCTGTATATAAAAAATAATGTGAATTTTATGAAATAGGAGTCCAGAAGTACATCCCACAGCACAAAGAAGCAGATTAGAAAATACAGAAAATGGTCTAATACAGAATGTAAAAAATCAAAAGAAAGAAGAGATTTGTTGTGGAATAGATACAGAAGACACAATAGTGAAAGGGCGTATAATATTTGCAAACAGGCAAGAAACGATTATACAAGAATAAGGAGGGAAGCCCAAAAACAGTTTGAGGAGGATATAATAAATAAAAGTAGTGATCAACCAAAGCTAGTTTCACAGCTACAGCTCAGAAAGCAAAACCAAAGTAAAAGATATAATACAATCCATTAAGGACGAGGGAATCACCTATACGCAAGAGAAAAGAGATTTGCGAAGCACTAAATAAGAATTTCCAATTAGTTTTTACAGAAGAAAAAATTTTGAGGAGGGACTATGTGGAACATGCATGTCCACACACATACTACTAGATATACAAATAGCAGAAAAAGTAATACAGGAGGAGTTAAGTAAATTAGAGGAAAAGCAAGTGGTCCTGGATGAAATTTCATGTTGGGTACTACGAGAATGTGCAAAGGAGTTAAGTAAACCATTATTTTTAATTTTAAAGAAATATTTGAGTCAAGGTAAACTACCTGATATTTGGAAGAAAGCAAATATTATCCCCTTATTCAAGAAATGGAAATAGACAAAATCCACTCAACTACCGACCAGTATCACTGACCAGTGTTGTAGGCAGGGTATTAGAAAAAACTTATAAGAAAAGCTTGGGTAAACCATCTAGAAGAACACAGTATGATAACAGAAAGACAGTTTGGTTTCAGAAAAAGGAAAATCATTGCGTGTTACTAATCTGTTGAGCTACTATGACAGAGTAACAAACACAATACAGGAAAGAGAAGGATGGGTGGACAGTATCTGTTTAGATTTTAAGAAAGTTTTTGACACAGTACCACACCAAAGACTTTTATGGAAACTGTACCATCAAGGAGGAATTCGAGGCAAACTGTTTAGTTGGATGCAAGATTTTCCTACAAAAAGAGAAATGGAGAACAGCACTAAGAGGAAACTACTCATCATGGAAAGAAGTGACTAGTGGAGTACCACAGGGTTCACAGTGCCAGCACCAATCATGTTTTTAGTGTATATAAATGATATAAACAGTAACACTGGAAATGAGAGCTATCTGAATATGTGTGCAGATGATGCAAAAATACAAAGGAGAATTACTAACACAGACCCTTGTAAAGAGCTACAAGAAGAATTAAATAAACTTCATGAATGGAGAACATGATGGCAAATGGAATTCAATGTGGACAAGTGTCATCTTAATCAAGTTTGGTAAAAGTGGAAAAAGACCTGATTGAGATTATAAGTTAGGAAATAAAACTCCTATACACATCAGAAAGAGAGAAGTAATTCAGGTGTGATTACTTCAATAACAGACTATCTCCGGCTGACCACATCAGCGAGAAGGTACGGAACATGTATACACTGCTTGCAAATATGAGAATAGCATTCACATACATAAATGAAGACATGCTATAAAGGATAATAACATCATTCATTAGACCAACCCTGGAATATGCATCAGTAGTCTGGAGTCCTCATCTCAAAAAACACCATAGACAAGATTGAAAAAGCTCAAAGGGCCGCTACGAGATGGATACCAAGCTTAAGGGACCTATTACGAAGAAAGACTAAATAAACTTAATCTACCAACACTACAGGAGAGAAGGGAAAAGAGGTGCATATCAGGGAAGGAGAAAATAGCCATAAATGATTACTTAACATATGGAGAAGCATCAGCAAGAGGACACTGCAAAAAACTGCATAAGAAGAGAGGTGATAAAGACGTAAGGAAGTTCAGTTTCTCAAACAGAGCAATTGATCAATTGAATGCAGTTAATAATGAAATAGTGTGTGCCAAAACAATTCACAAATTTAAGGATACAATGATAAATATGGTTTAAGACACGGGACAGTACGAGCTGGACTCATTCCTGTAAAGATACAATTAGGTACGAACACACACACACACACACAGACACACACACACACACACACACACACACAGAAGGAGTTATACTGGTACGTGTGGAGTGGATGATAGACACACACACACACACACACACACACACACACACACACACACAAGAGGGACGTGAAAACCTTTTAAAAGAACACCCACAATGAACGCAGTTTTTCCGGTTTAAAAATACACAGCTTCCATTGACTTGCATCCACCTACACGTACAGTATGTTGTGTGTGTGTGTGTGTGTGTGTGTGTGTGTGTGTGTGTGTGTGTGTGTGTGTGTGTGTACATTCATCCGCCCACACATACCGGTATAACTCCTCCAGAGTGTGTGTGTGTGTGTGTGTGTGTGTGTGTGTGTGTGTGTGTGTGTGTGTGTGTGTGATTTCCTAACATCGTTCTTAGCGGATTGTTCTGGATTATGTGCACCTTAAGATCTTCCAACATAATGTCTTCATGACTTATACTGGACGTAGTAATCTGTCTCTTAGCTGATTTTATTGATGAAAAAACAGTATACATATAATGCATTTCTAAGGTGTAATATGCAAACTAAATCGCTAAGGAAGGGTTATCATGGTTTTCTTTGCTATTTGGAATACAGGGTTCCTCCTTCAGTGGAAAAAAGGCAAAGGTGGTGGTGGTGGTGGTGGTGTTGATGATGATGATGGTATGATTTGTTATTCGTAATATTAGCTGCAGTGATAGCCAACAAGTCAGTGAGTCGCCAGCGTTCTTTTTTCTTTTGCTCTTCTTCTTCGTCTTCTGCTTTGTTGGGATTTGTTAAAAGTAGTGCCTTTTGAGACATGGAAGTGGTGCCATGTATGGTAATTATTCATGGAGTATATCCAAATCTTCTGACGCCTGTGCTGGCGCCATCTAGTGACAGCTTTAGTAAAAGTGCTTAAGTTAGGCATATCAGACAAAGTGGTCTTATTAAAGGTTGTTTGGATGGCTAGGGTACGGTACTTTTTACAGCAAACTGAAACAAGAGTCTCGCTGCATGTCCCACAGCAATTTTATTCTTCTCTTTGTCTTCCCTTTCATTATTATTATTATTATTATTATTATTATTATGTTATGGAAAGTGGTAAAGAGAGTTACACAGGTGGGTGATAAAGATGCAAGTCGGGGAGTGAAAGATAAAAAATGGTAGATTGCTAGTGGAGAAGGGAGAAAAAGTGAGCAGATGAGAGAGAACACGTCAAGGAACTCTTTGAACATAGGGAATGAAAGTAATGCGAGTGTCAGTGGCTGGAGCATGGCTGGGAGGAGGAGGGAGGTGAGAAGAGAGGAAGAAATCAGTAGGATGGAAGTTGTGAAGAAAGTCAAAATGGGGAAACCTTCTAGAACTGATGGAGTGTGGGTGAAATGCTCAAGCGTAGGGGAGAGATGGTAGTATAATGGATGTGGAAGATGTGCAGATTGGTCTGGGAGGTGTAGAGTCATGGAGGATTGGAAGTCAGGTATAATTATTCCTCTGTACAAAGGAAAAGGGGAAAAAGACGTGTATGGTAATCATAGGGGCAATGGTATTTGTCTTGTGAGTGTTATAGGAAAAAGTATATGGATGTTCAGGAGTATACACTGGATGAGGTGATGAGAGGAGTGAAGACACGAGTAGTGGAGAGGGGGATGGCATTGGTAATGAATGGTGATGGGTGGAATATCTCAAACTTGATGTATGCTGATGATACAGTGCTACTTGCAAGTACCGAACAAGAGCTTAGGAGACTAGTGCAGAGTTTAGTAGATGTCTGTGAGCGTCTTGCCTTGAGAATAAATGTTGAAAAGAGTAAAGTGATGGTTATTGAGAGACAGTGACTCCTAGTGTGATGTTATAGTGAATGGAGAGAGACTAGAAATTGGTGAGAGCGTTCACATACCTTGGTACAGTGCTAGAAAAGAGAGGGAAATGTGCAAGAGAAGTGGAAAGTAGGCTGACACAAGGAAGGAAAGTGACTGATGCTGTGAAGGTCTTGACAAGAAACAGAGGCGTGAGTGTTGCAGCTGCGTGAGACCTACATGAAGGAGTGTTTGTGCCAGCTTTAACATACGGATGTGAGACTATGGTGTGGCATGAAAATGAAAAGAGTAAGACCATTAGATATGGGACAGCTGAGGAATGTATGGGGAGTACAGAGAGTGGATAGGATACGGAATAATGTGATTCGTGAAAGATGCGGAGTGAGGAAGCTCAGTGGACACAAGATTCAAAGAGAATAGTGAGACTGTATGGTCATGTGGAGAGAATGGATGACAATAGTGGTGAAAAAGGTATATCTGAGCGAATTTGAAGGAGGGGAGAGGCGAGCTAGGCCAAGAAGAAGGTGGAGAGATATGGTGGATGAGTGTGTGATGAAGACAGATATGGAAGCTGGTGAGGACAAGGTACTGACAAGAGATCGAGTTGGCTGGATGACTTTTGCGCAGAGAAGCGCATGACCAGGGATTTGGCACCCCTTTTTAACGTGACAGGGTTCAGATTGACTTTATCGGATAGGTATATGTGAAGCTGCTATGAACGTGGTGAAATTTTGTGGCCTATCAGATGGAGCCAGGATTTCGAGGGCTTGAATGATGAGCGAAGGGAAGCGTGGCTCATTGAATTGGACAAACTTTGGCTGGTTCGACGTTGCTACTCCTCACCCCGCCTTAGGGTGGGATAGGAGATGCGGATGATGATGATGATGACGACGACGATGATGATGATGATTATATTATTATTATTGATGGTTATTATTATTATTTCCTCGTTCCTTTGCAGTGAGGCAGGATTAACAGACCGCGGTGAGGATGCAGGGGGTGGGGGATCCCTAGGGGGGCCTGAGGAGGGGGTAGTGCGCCCCCACGCCCCCCCCCCAGCCCCCCGCCTCCTCCGCCTCCTTGAGTGCATCTTCAGGAGAAAGTGATGTGTGGGAGCATCACCTTCACCCGACCATCAGGTTAGTGGTTGAATACATGTTTAATATTATTTTTATTATTATTATTATTATTATTATTATTATTATTATTATTATTATTGTTGTTACTATTATTATTTTTATTATTATTATTATTATTATTTTGAGAACATTTGTTATTATTATTATATTTTTAAAGACCAGTTTTCATTTTTATTATTATTATTATTATTATTATTATCATCATCACTGTACCTACCTGTCTTGGAAGTAAGGTAAGTACCCGTATTCAGGTGTCTTCAAGTATTTCAAAATGTTTCAGATGTTTCACAATGTTTCAAGTTAACAGGTTAGGCGCTTTCAGCAAGTCATTAAGTTTCAGGTGTACTCAGGTAAGTGTCTCAGGTAATCAGCTTAATTGGTACCAGGTGTCTTAAAGGTACGCTTGGGGTGCACCTGACCTTCCTCTACGCACCTGCCTCTATTTTCTTACCGATTTATAAAGGAAAATTCGGTTTTCTTAGTTCACACTGGATTTTTGACTATTTTCCTTATTATTTTTGACAAGGAGAGTTTGTTTTCAAATTTCTGTTTACTTGTTACCAAGATTACTCATGAAACTAAAAGAGAGATTTGGACTAAACTTGGTGGGTAGACAGTCGAGTCCCAGGGAACAATCGATTAACTTTCTGATCCGGATCGTGTTACAGATTCTGGATCCGGAAAATACTTTTTGTGAAACCCTAATCAGTGATGAGAAAACCTAACCCATTATGAAGAGTGGTTTGGAAATGACGTTGCCCTGGTCGGAGATACACGCTCCACGGAGTGCGCTAGTGTGGATGTTTGTGGGTGAGATGAGTAAAATTTGCGTGGGGTGGTGTCGATGAATGATACTTTTTTATGATTCAGTGGTTGTGTGTGTGTGTGTGTGTGGGTGTGTGTGTGTGTGTGTGTGTGTGTTTTTATGTTTTGTGTGTGTGGGGGGTTTGTGATGTTTTTTTTGTGTGTGTGTGGGTGTTTGTGTGTGTGTTTGTGTGTTATGTTTTAAGTTGTGTGTGTGGGGGGGTTGGGGATGTGTTTTAAGTGTGTGAGCGTGTGTGTGTGTGTGTGTATGTGTGTGATGTTTTAAGTTGTGTGTGTGGGGGGGGGTTGTGATGTGTTTTAAGTTTGTGTGTGTGCGCGTGCCTGATATGAGAGCGATTACTGTTACTCCCATTCTTTATTTATTTATTCTTTGTCATAATTATTCTTTACCTGTGTCTGGAAATTAACTGTACGTAATTTTTAACTTGAGTAAATAGATAAATAGATAGATGGGGAAGTTATTGATAGATAGATAAATAGGTAGGGATGTTCGTTAGTAGATAGATGGGTGAATGGATTGACGTTGATATGGATGAATGGATATAGATTGATTCAGATAGACAAATAGATAGATAGGTAGATAGATAGATAGAGGTGAGTTGGTTGGTTGATAGATGGGTGAATGGATTGATGCGAGATGGATGATTGGATGTAGATTGATTGATAGATAGATACGGTAGAACACACACACACACACACACACACACACACTGCACATCATACATACCGCACATACATATACAGTCGTTCGTACACATGAACATATAAATAGATAGATAGATGTTCAAACAGTATCCACGTCATCTCCTCACACACGTACACATGACTGTTTACAGAACACACACACACACACACACACACACACGCATTCCATTTCCTGTCAGGTTATGAACGACGCTTCCCTGCTAACACGTTATTGATCATTTCTCAGCAGTGTGTGTGTGTGTGTGTGTGTGTGTGTGTGTGTGTGTGTGTGTGAGTTTGTGTGTGTGTGTGTGTGCGTGTGTGTGTGTGTGTGCGTGTGTGTGCGTGTGTGTGTGAGAGAGAGAGAGAGAAAGAGAGAGAGTTTACTTGTGTGTGTGTGTGTGTGTGTGTGTGTGTGTGTGTGTGTGTGTGTGGGTGGGTGTGTGGTGCGCTGCATCTGTGTACGTAAACAGTACGTATGTGTACGTGTGGGGGTGAGGAGATGATTGCTATGTGCATGTACTGTGGCATTTGTATGTTCCCGTGAACTAACGTCTGTGTATGAATGTGTGGCATGTATGTATTTATGTATGGCTGTATTATGTGCAGGTGTGTGTGTGTGTATAACGCACAAGTGTTCATGTGTACATCTCTGGTGTTGAACAGTATGCTAGTATTTCTCTCTCTCTCTCTCTCTCTCTCTCTCTATGGATAGATTCAATATAGACGGTTAGTCACAGGTATTTTTTAGATTCTTTATATTGGAAGAATTTTTTAAAGTTGGGGTCAGTATGGACGGTTAGGTGTGGGTGGGCCTGAGAGTCTCATGCTTCTCTCTCTCTCTCACACACACACACACACACACACAAACACACACACACACACACACACTTCCGGATACTGTCTACGTCACTAGCCACTCTTCTTGAAAATAAATCTAGTCCTTTCCTTTCGCCCCCTCAACATCCATTTCCGTGTGTGTGTGTGTGTGTGTGTGTGTGTGTGTGTGTGTGTGTGTGTGTGTGTGTCTGTCTGTCTGTCCGCGCGCGCACGTTTCGTCAACCTTTTCATCACACACACACACACACACACACACACACACACACACACACACACACACACACACACAGGTTGCAGTAATTTCCTAACTTTGTCAATTCTGGATGTGAGTGGGTGTCTATGTATGTGACACGCGGCACCTCAAAACACACACACACACACACACACACATTCAGTCTTGGCGTACTGAAATACTAGAAGGGACGGGATGATGATGATGATGATGATGGGAATGATGGTAGGTGATAGTGATGATGATGGTGGTGGTGGCGATGATGATAGTGGTTGTGGCGATGATGGTTGTGATGATGATGGTGATGGTGGACATGGTTGTGACGATGACAGTGGTTGTGGCGATGATGATGATGATAGTGATGGTGATGATGAAAGTGGTTGTGGCGATGATGGTTGTGATGATGATGATGGGAATGATGGTAGGTGATGGTGATGATAGTGGTTGTGGCGATGATGATGGTGGTGATGATGATAGTTATGATGGTGATGATAGTGGTGATGATGATGGTGAGAGAGTGGGGGGAGGGTGCCGTAATTTCCTTACTCTTGATCGATTCTGGATGTGCGTGGGTGTATATGACGCTCATGAGCGCGCACACACACACACACACACACGCACACACACACACACACACACACACACACACACACACACACACACACACATTGGCATACTGAAAGACTGTGACTGGGAATGATGACAGTGATGTTAATGGTGTGGTGGTGATGATGATGATTATGATGCCGATGATGGTGATGATGATGATGATGTACTTCATCGCCGTCATCTAACTAGCATACTAAACTTTACACCTCTTACTTGCCGATTTATTTTTCCGTCTTAAATGTTCTCCTGTGTTTGTAATCTCATTTAATATCTCCGACTTATAAAGGAGGAATAGGAGGAATAAATCGCCATGAAGAGGTGTCAAGGAGCCTCCTGAGTCTGAATATAATCGTAGGAAACTTCATAACACTTCTTCCTTAGCGATCTATTTTCATCGATATTTCTCAGGTGTGAAGATTTGGCAACACTTGTATCTCAGCGACTTATTTTTGGCATCACCCTTCAGTATCATCGTATGCGTTATTGGTGAAGAGCAGTAGCGATAATTAAACGGTGAAAGGAACGTATAAGAGGATGTGTAGTACGCAAAATAAATCGCTAAGGAAGAAAGTTGGGAAAAGCCAGCTCGAAATACGGCACTAGTTCCAATGTCCATTCAAGTCAGTCGACGCGCGTGCTCCCGCGAATGAAGCGACCGCGCTGCCTGAATGCAAGAAAAGTTTTATCCAATTTCTCTCAAGTCTGGGGATATTTAACGTCGCCTAGGTATGTCAGTGTGATCTATGTAATCTGATGGGGTGGGTGGAGGGCGGTGTGAGTATGTGGTATGTGGTATGTGTGGTGTATGGTGTGTATGGAAGTGGGAGGTGCGGTACGATACTGTGGGCCCTGCTTTCCCTCCCCACCCCTGTTCTAACCGCCTCCCAGATTCAGGATTAGTTTCGTTGAGGTCTTGGGATGAGGGTAGGAAGGCCGCCTGTGTGGAGGTAAAAAATCCCTCTTTGTTATACCGCATTGACCAGACCCTCAGGAATAAGGTTATTTTGAGGTATTTTCTTGTCTGTGGACGAAAAAATAATCGGCGGAGACTGGAATGAGGTTATGCCAACGAAAAAAAAAAAAATCGACGAAGACTCGGGAATAAGGTAATTTTGAGGAATTTTCTTGTCTGGACGAAAAAAAAAAAACTGCGAAAGTTAAAGTATAAAAAAAAAAAAAAAACGCACAGGCCGCATCGTTAATATTAATCCATTCCACAGTTTGCTCACTTTTGAAAATTTTCGTGTGAACGCAAGAAAAAGGGGGGGGAGGTAAGAATCTATATAGGCTTTTTGTATGCAAGACGAATGACATTTTATTTATATATTTGTTTTTAAAGATGCAGTAGCCGAGAAAGAAGAGCCAGTACGGTGGTATGTTAAAAATATCCGTTGAAATACGGTCATTTCTAGGCCCCAAAATTCGAAAAAAAAAAAAAATCTATCGATGATACGTTGAGGTATATTTGGCACCAATATTATTATTATTATTATTATTATTATTATTATTATTATTAGAAGGTCGCCAGTGGAGATAACGAAGTCTCTGGCATGACGCATATCAGTAATTTTTCTTATTCGTGTCTGAACAGCAATAAAAACCTAATATCGTAAGACGGTCAGAGTAGCAGTATGTGTATTTTTCAGCTGTGCGTGTGTGTGTGTGTGTGTGTGTGTGTGTGTGTCGGTTTATATTGATTATAGTTGCGGGGGAAATACCTGAAAGACGTAATTATTATTATTATTATTGTCACTACTACTATTAATGTTATTTTTACCATTATTATTACCGGTATTGCTACTACAACTGCAACTAGTTACAGGTATTATTATTATTATTATTATTATAGTACAGCCGCTAGATGAGGTGAATCTCCGTGTCAGGCCTCACTCATTCTGGAGTCGGTGAGCGAAAATATCTGGACTGGAATTATAGCAATCATTTTAGCGTTAGAAAAAAAAAAAAAAAAAAAAAAGGAAAATTCGTATTACAAAGGGCTTTTCCAGAATCCGTAACACTTCTTTTTCGGCGAATCATTCTGGACCTTGGAATAAATCAATAATGGTGCAGTGCTTAGACGTAATAAATCGCTCAGATAAGGAACTGCCAACCCTACAACGCAGCTTATAATAGGAACGTGAGGCTTGACTGTATTATTCTTTATTGTCTTTATCCTGTGAGTGTTAAACCAAACGTAAGTAAAAGAAACGCGTATACTTGTGAGACTTGGAAATGGGGGGAGTATTTTATTTTTATTTTTGTATTTTATTATTTATTCATTTTATTTACGGTAGTTATTTTTTTTATTGTATTTTATTTATTTATTTGTAATCTTGTTTGTTAGTAAATTCTTATTGAACGAATAAGCAGCCTCAGCGGTGTAACTCATTTATTTTTTGACCACTTCTTCCATTTCGGTAAAGGAGAGAGAGAGGGAGGGAGGGAGAAAATCCGGAGAGGGGGTGAAAGGGAAAAAATCCGGAGAGTGAGAGGGGAAAAATCCAGAGAGAGTGAGAGAAAAAAATCCAGAGGGAGAGAGGGGGGGGAATCCAGAGAGAGAGGGGGGGAGGGAATAATCTAGAGACAGAGGGGAGGGGGAAAATCTAGAGAGTGGGGGGGAAATCCAGAGAGAGAGAGAGAGAAGGGGGGAGGGAAAAAGTTCAGAGAGAGAGAGTGAGGAGGGAAAAGAATCCAGAGAGTGACAGGAGGGAAGAAATCCAGAGAGAGGGAAAAAAATCCAGAGAGAGTTGAGGAGGGAAAAAAATCCAGAGAGAGAGAGTGAGGAGGGAAAA
The DNA here is from genome assembly GCF_032717465.1 of Coenobita brevimanus. NCBI lineage: Eukaryota > Metazoa > Arthropoda > Malacostraca > Decapoda > Coenobitidae > Coenobita > Coenobita brevimanus. The sequence continues at coordinate 19,093,568 of NC_137019.1, read as the reverse complement.
AAATCCAGAGTGGAGAGAGATTTAGTAGTGATGGGGTTAATGAAGCTGTCTGTAATCCCTCTCGTGTACAAGCCTCTCCCATGCTGAGTAAAACCGTCTGAAGGAGGCAGGACAGAATTTATATACCACGTCCTCGCAGGGAAGAGGTTCAGGAAAAATAAGCGCAGATTTTTATGTATGTATATTTGTATGTGTGTATGTTTGTATGTATGTGCGAGTATGTATGTTGATGCATGTATGTTTGTGTGTATGTATTTATGTACGAGTATGTGTTTATGTATGTTTGTATATATGTACGTCTATGTTTGTGTTTCATGTACGTATGTGTGTATGTATGTACCGGTATGTGATTCAGAGGATGTGAAGAAATCTTGGAAATACAGTGACAGTTCATGGGATTCAGTAATGTGTGTGTGTGAGAGAGAGGAATGAGTGCGTGTGAGGTGAGGTGATGAAGGTGAGGGTGAACATGTGTATGTGAGAGAGATGAGTAGTAGAAATGTGAATGACGAGAGAAGAGAGGTAAAGATATGGAGAATAGAAATGCAGAGAGGAATGTGTGTGAGTGAGAGAGAGAGAGAGAGATTGAAAATATTAGTAGAAATGTGAATGAGTAAGAAAAGAGAGAGATGGGGGGATGGATGAACACCTGGCCTTGCTCCAGGTGGCTAAGTACACAGGTGGTTGTGCCAGGAATGTTTATTTGTGAGGGGAAAAATAGATGGTTACAAAAATATTAGATGGTTATGTGAAAATTTTTTGTTTAGGGGAATAATAGATGTTTAGGGGAATAAGGAGAAGGTTTAGGAAAATATTAGATGTTTAGGGAAAAAATAGATGTTTAGGGAAATAATAGATTTTTAGGGAATTATAGATGTTTGGGGAAATAATAGATGTTTTGGGGAATAATTGATGTTTAGGAAAATAATAGATGTTTAGGGAAATAAGAGGTTTAGGGGAATAATAGATGTTCAAGGAAAATGCGTGTTGAAATCAGCCCAATTAATAATCAGTAGTGTTCATCATCATCATCATCATCATCACCACCACCACCACCACCACAAGGGTATTTTATCATTCCATTATAATTTATTGCACTAGAAATATTGAGATAAATTCATAATCTTGTCTTATCACCATTTTACTCTAACTTGGGCCTAAAATTGCCGTCTCTCCACCTAAATGCAGAGGAATAGTAATGAATTAACACTAAAATATAAAGCTAGTCATGAAGAAGTGCTGTAGAAAGGAGGTAGAAATGTAATAGTCACGAAGCGCTATGGAAAGGAGGTAGAAACATACTAGTCATGAAGAAGTGCTATGGAAAGGAGGTAGAAACATACTAGTCATGAAGAAGTGCTATGGAAGGGAGGTAGAAATGTAATAGTCATGAAGAAATGCAATGGAAAGGAGGTAGAAGTGTAATAGTCATGAAGAAGTGCTATGGAAAGGAGGCAGAAATATACTAGTCATGAAGAAGTGCTGTGGGAAGGAGGTAGAGTCATAGCATTGTCATTTAGCCACTGGGTTACGTCAAATAAGCTGCAAAAGGACGAATATCTGGGCCTAATGAGAGTCAGTCTGTGTACACCTGGCCTAATATTACAGGTGTCTACTAATTAACTGAGCCACCTGGACGATCCATTGTAAATATATCTAAAGTTTTTTTTTTTTTTTTTTTTTTCTTTCATTCGTCCGATAACACTGCCTGTTTTGATAAAGTGTTTATACACGTATCCAAAAAACCCATGAAATCAGAAAAAAAGGAGGAAAAATAAAAATGGTTGCACATTTTATTTGGATTTAGGTAACTTTCTAATTTGGGGCAGTGGTCAAGTAATAGGTCTATAGTCTCACCACTCTAAAACCAAGGTTTGGGTGGAGTCCAGCCAGGGATTTCCCGGCGTACAGCGTTGCCTTGTTTCCTATACTCTGATTGGGTAGTGGCTGACCTGACACCGTTAGAGTTCGTCCGCTCACACCTCGCTGCCTGGCCTGACATGACTTCACCCACTTCTGTGTGTGTGTGTGTGTGTGTGTTTTTGTGTGTGTGTGTGTTTTTTTTTGTGTGTGTAAAGACAAACTAATTTAAGTTATAAATATAATTTAAGTTATATATATAACAAAGTGAACAGCGGAAGCACGTGACAGAAGCTTAATCTCCCTCCAATGGATTAACTCCCAGTATGGGCCTGGATGTTGCCGCTCGTGAGTGTTTTAACTTATTTATTTCTATTAAGAAAATAGCGTATGTTCTACTGATTCCTTCAAATTATATTATAAACGTAATTATTACATTACTTACCCAACTTAGAACTATCGTGAAAGTCGGTAAAAGTAACTACATTTTTTTCAGCACCACTGTAAAATATATATGCCACGTTTCTTTATTGATGTACAAGAGCCATATGCATTACAAGTTTACCTTCCTTTGATATGCTAGAATACTTATGTTTATATTGTATTAGTATGTGTGTACCTATCTGTGATGCCTATTACAAATATAACAGAATCGACTCATCGCTCGTTTAGGAAGTATGGCATGGCTGCACCCAGCGCCAGACCCCACCCAAACCTTGGTTTTAGATTGGTGAGACTATAGTACAACTTCCTTGGTGGTTTGAATGGCCATAATGCTTTTATGTTCCTCTGACCAAGTGGGGCCAGACTGGAGGGTCAGTTGAACTAGTAATCAAGGAGACTCATTCCTGTCTCAGTACTAAAAATTTCACTGTTTCATGGGATTAGTTATTATGAAGAGGTACATAGTGAGGTTGGGGGAAGGAGGCAGCCTTATAACTCTGTGTGGAGGTCTTGTTGGGTTGTGGTGGTGGTTTATGTGTTCGTGTTTTTCTTCATTGAGAGTCCCCTTGTTGTCCTGTGTGTGTGTGTTTAGCCACGAGGGATTTTTGGCACTGAGAACACCAACTGGTATTGTAGTGGTGTTGGTCTGGAATAGGAGAGTCCTGGAGTTGATAATTTTGAAGCACTTATGTAGGGAGAAATATGTGAGGTAGTCAGGATTCCAGGGGCTTAAATGGTCAGTGAGTGAGCATCTAGCCCTTTTCACTGAACACGGCCTGGTTATATCAGTGCCACCACCTGAAGGTGTCTGCCCTGCACCGCAATTTTATAACAATTGGGTGCGTAAGGTGAGAAGTGTGAATTTCGGGGGTAGGGTTGTGAGGCAGACTGGAAAAAAAATACGAGACAAGGTCATAGGGTGGCTGCCAGAGATTGAGCAGCATAGACAGCCACAATTAGGTGACTATGGCCAATGAATGCATGTTGGAGCCTTCATGAATGGTACGATACAAATGATATAAAAATACTGAACTGTTTCTACAGGCCCATCATGTACACCTCAGTATATATATATGCCTAGCTTTGAAATACTGTATATATAAACACATCATCTGAGATCTAGTGGCACATTTTCCACACAGTTAAAAACAGAATATGTGTAAGTTGTGAGTTTTGTTTGTGTATAATGCCAGCAGTAAGTAATTCCTCATTTAATAATTGATATATATTCCCGTAAATTGCTGATTGCGTAAAGTTAGGGTCGGGTCCCAGCAAGAGGGACTTTTTCTCCAGCATTTAAGGATCATATGCAAGACAGAACTAACTTGCAATATTTATTTGTGTTAAATTTAAAAAAATTATATTTTTAGATGAATTAACATTGATCTTTCACAGCACACCTTTGAGATTAATTAAGAAGTTTTTGAAAAGTGTATTTTTGAGTGACATTAAGAGAGAGACTGTGCTTAGTGAAAGTATCTTAAATGAGGAATTACTGATAGAGGTTTGCCAGTAAATTATTATTATTATTTGACCCACAAGCAGTTTTTGAAGCATAAACTAATGATACCCCTTGCTGGCATTAATATTACAAAGGAAAACAAAGTTGAGTGTTTAATCTCTGTGTGTTTTATTACTTCATATAGTTAAGCATTGTATTAGGCTTCCTCTTCTCCTCGTTGTTCTTCCCTTCCTTCCTCTTCCTCCCCGTATTGTATTAGGCTTCCTCTTCTCCTCCTTGTTGTTCTTTTCCTCTTCTTCCTTCCTCCTCCTCCTCCTCCTTTTCTTCTTTCCTCCTCCTCCTCCTCCTTTTCTTCTTTCCTCCTCCTCCTCATTCTTTTCTTCCTTCCTCCTCATTATTTTCTTCCTTCCTCCTCCTCCTCCTCATTCTTTTCTTCCTTCCCCCTCCTCCTCCTCATTCTTTTCTTCCTTCCTCCTCCTCCTCATTCTTTTCTTCTTCCTCCTCCTCCTCATTCTTTTCTTCTTCCTCCTCCTCCTCATTCTTTTCTTCTTCCTCCTCCTCCTCCTCCTCATTCTTTTCTTCCTTCCTTCTCCTCCTCATTCTTTTCTTCCTTCCTTCTCCTCCTCCTCCTCATTCTTTTCTTCCTTCTTTCTCCTCCTCATTCTTTTCTTCCTTCCTTCTCCTCCTCCTCCTCATTCTTTTCTTCCTTCCTTCCTCTTCCTCCTCATTCTTTTCTTCCTTCCTCTTCCTCTCCTTTTTGTATTAGGCTTCCTCTCCTCCTCCTCCTCATTCTTTTCTTCCTTCCTCTTCCTCCCCTTTTTGTATTAGGCTTCCTCTCCTCCTCTTCCCCCTCTTATTGTATTAGTCCTCCTCTTCTCCTCGTTCTTCTCTCCCTTTTCTTCTTTCCTCTTCCTCCCCTCTTTCTTCCTCTTCCTAACCTTACCACCCTGCAACCCACCCTACCATCCCCACCCTTGCTATGCCTTACCAGGTGTCCCTTGCTATTCCTGTCATCCTTGTCCTGACCTTCCATCCCTGTCATCCTTGTCCTGACCTTCCATCCCTGTTCTGTCAACCATGTCCTGTCCTTCCACCCCTGTTCTGCCATCACTTACCTGCCCTGCACCCTTGCACTTTCCTTCCCTCCCCTACACCCATGCAATACACTGTGCAGCCATGCCCTCCCATACACCCTAGCAATATGCAGCCATGCCCTCTCCTACACCCTTGCTATTCCCTCCCCTGCCACCCATGTCCTCCCCTCCTTGCTATTCTTACCCTGTGTCCTGCTGTTCTTGCCTAGGGTGTCCTGCCCTTCCATCTCTTGCTGTATCCTGCTTGTCTTGCCTTGCTATGACCTGCCTTGTCATTTGTGCTATGTCCTGCCCTGTCATTGTGCCCTGTCCTTCCCTGTCATTGTGCCCTGTCCTTCCCTATCATTGTGTCCTGTCCTTCCCTGTCATGTGCTATGTCCTGCTGTTCTTGCCCTGTCATCTGTGCTGTGTCCTTCCTCTGTCCTGCTACATGTGTCTTGTTTTGTTTGTTTTTAATATGTTTCTTTTATTCTTTAATGTCTTTGTATACTGTCCTTTTAAGTTCATTATTTTTTGAAATTGCTAAATTTTGACTATGTTATAAGTTACTTATATATGTATAGTACTTTGAAAAATATCAGAAAAAGAATACCAATAGACATGAATAGTACGAAGTGATATCTCCTTCATACTATTCATGTCTATTGGTATTCTTTCTGATATTTTTCAAAGTACTATACATATATATGTACTATACATATATATGTACTATACATATATATATGTACTATACATATATATATGTACTATACATATATATATGTACTATACATATATATATGTACTATACATATATATATATATGTACTATACATATATATATGTACTATACATATATATATGTACTATACATATATATATGTACTATACATATATATATGTACTATACATATATAAGTACTATAAATATATAAGTACTATACATATATGTTTAGTACTTATATAAGTGCTAAACATATAGAAGTACAAAACATATAGTACTTATATAAGTAATAAAATAAAAAAAGGCATATGTATATAATAAAGACATGGTAATAATACATTGGATTTATTTCCACTAAGATACATTTAAGTGAAGAAGGTGAAAAAAAAAAAAACCTATCTCGATAAATCGGCCAGAGAAATAAGGACTGGGAACCCTAAGGGAGGGTTGCCAGTCCGTATTTTCGTGGCCGATTTATCGAGATAGGTTCTGCGCCCTACCCCAAGATGCTTCCAAGAGCGTGCCCTTCAAATCACTGTGTAGATGCCATGTCTTGTATTGCTCTGCCCAGCTAATGCCAGGCAGAGCTATACAAAAACACATGGCATACAACCGAGTGATCAAAAGGGCTACTTAACATGCACTGCTAAACACGGTGTGCACCACGCAACGTGTGTTTGCTAAGGCATGTTAAACCGGAAGCAATGCACCATTAATCAACATGGCATACAGTATACCAAAGACAGGAGCCAATTAACCCCTTCAGTATGAGGACATTTTATTCCTGCTGATGCCACACGATTTTATTCAGCTTGGAGTGCGCTCTCATACTGGAGGAGACATAGCCTCCCTTCAGTATGAGACCCCCTTCCTAAGCTGAGTAAAATCGTCTGGCAGCAGCAAGAAAAAAATCATCTGGGACACAGCAACAATACACTGAGAAAACATGCAACAGTACTGAAGAGGTTCAAAAATACCAACATGGACTGGTTGTGATGCATGTTAAATAGCAACAAAATCACATTCCACTGAACAATATTTACTCTTCACTAACTTGGCCCAATTTTTCAGTCTTTTCCAGCTGTGTCACATAAGAGTTACTCGAGGCACAGAAAGGCAATGCTATTACTCATATTCCTTTTCACACTGTGCCTACTATCCTGTTTTAAGAAAGTTACAACTCATAATTCAGGCTGGAAAGATTTAAAATTTGAGGCCAAGCTAAAGTTCAGAGTATAATCTCAACCAAACAAATAAAACTGTAAAAATATATATTGGCCATATTACTATAACAATGTGAAAGTGTGGACATGCTATATCTACCTATAGCCAGACACCTTGATCCTGTGAGGGTACATATCTCCTCCCTGTCCACTGCCATCTACCTGCCCTCCCCCCAGATTACACCCCCTGCCTCTCCCCCCACCTCACTCACATACACCCTCCTGATTATGTTTCCTACTCTCCATTCCACCAACTTACACCCCCTCCCCTATCCCTCCATTTTGTTCACATACACTCGCCTAGTTAGTCTTTCACACCCCAACTTACACACACCTCTCCATCTCTATCTCAGCCTCAGCTCCCCCCACCTCACTCACATACTCTCTCCTGATTATGTTTCTTACTCTCCATTCCCCCAACTTACACTCCCCTCTAATATATCACTCCACTCCATCCCTCCATCTCATCCTCAATCTCCACCTCACTCACATACACTCTCAGAATTAATCTTCCTACCCCCCCCCCAACTTACACCCTCCTCTCTCATGCACCTCTCCACTCCATCCCTCCATCTCATCCTCAGTCTCCCCCCTGCTACTTTCCCCACCTCCACCTCACTCACACAAACCCCTACTTAGTCTCACTCTCCATCCCCCCCTCCCCTTACACCTCCCTCTCATACCTCTATTCCATCCCTCCACCTCACTCTCATACTCCACCCCCAACTTACACCCTTACACCCTCCTCTCCTATATACCTCCACTCATCCTCAGTCTCCCCCTCCCTCTTACCCCACATCCACCTTACATACACTCCTAGTTAGTTTCCCTCTCCATCCCATTTCAATTTACAACATCCTCTCCTCAATCCCTCAGTTTCCCTCTCCCCCGCACCCCTCCACCTCACACATTAGGGCCGATTCACACTACACGGTTCGTCTCCGTAAGCCTTTTGTACGTTAATTATTTTATCTAAATCAATGGGGCTGTTCACACTATATTTTCCGTTTATTGTTCATCTTTCGTGCGGCTTTCACTCGTACGGATCGCCTACGTTTGGGAGAAATCTCTAACGAACGTATGGAAACGCTCCGTACCTCCACCGATCAGTGTGAACATCGATACGTATCAGTCACGGTGTGTTTGTTTACAGACGACAGAGGACAACTTTAGCCTGTCACTGCTTTTGGCCATGAACAGTACTATAAGCAATCATGAGTGACGAGAAGTTATTAGAACTGCTCAGAGGCTACGAGGAACTATATGACATGGGCAACAGAAAATACAACGATAACCATGTGAAAAAAAATATGGACCTTAATAGGAGAGGGATTGGAAAAATTGGGTAAGATATTTAAATATTTCACTATTTTATTATAACAGTGTGACAAATAGCATTTTATCCTTCATCCTATTCATTACCATTCATAGGGTATCTCTTAACACCCTATCCATTACCATTCACAGGTTCTCCCAACATCCTGTTCATAACCATTGGTAGGTTCTCTCTCAACCCTCTTTACGCCCATGGAAGAGAACCAGTGGGACTTCAAGAATCTTTTAAATTTCTTTTACAAGGAATGCACCTTGTGGAGCATTTCCTCCCTGTCTAGTTATGTCTACTAAAGAGCTTGCATTGTTCATGACATTCATGGTTGTTCGTGACATTCAGGGTTGTAACATCAGTGGTAACATCAGTGGCATTGTCACCTAAGTAGCTGTGCAAAAATGAATGTTGCAGCAAGCTGCTTTACACTAATTTCTGAAGCTTCTTGTCGGAGCCACAGCTGCACGCTGACTGATGAGATCATGGACGTATAGTGTGAACAGTGACATAGCAAATGAACCGTAACCCTACGAAGACGAACCGTATACTGTGAATTGGCCCTTAGTCTCTCACTCCAGCCCTCCATCTCATCCTTGGTCTTCCCTCCTACCTCACTCACATACACTCCTAGTTAATTCGCTCCCACTCCACTCCATCCCTCAGTCTCCCAATTCTAATTTATGGAGCATAGACAACCAAATGACATATGATTTCTTACTAAACTTGTGGAATGTTGCCATAACCTACCTACCAATAACAGATCTATATGGCCACCTTATATTTTTACAAGTAATGAAGTAATATTTCTCGCCTTTTAAGATTTAGTTTCCTTAAAAAACCTTGGAATAGCACTTCTAAAAAATTACAAGGTTACTTATGAACTGGCTGCTACAGTGTATATAACCCTTGTTAATTTCTTGGTCATAAACACACACACATCTTAACCAAGACTGGCTGAAGTTTAAATCTATTGCTCATGGTCTGGTGCAAGTAGGCAACTAATAAAGTACTGTATGTATAAAATCAGTAATGCTGTTCCTGGCCTACCAAGGCATTCATACCCAGGCAACAGGTCTTTTAGTCCAACATGACAGATGAACACTACAGCAGGTAATTTTTAGGCACTGTTGTTCCCACAACAATTTAAATCAATATTTTATGCAAGGAAGAAGGAACCAAATGCTAGAAAATCTGAACGACTGTTCCCTTCAACAAAAAACTAAGTTAAGGGCCAAATTCAAGATCGTTCATCTTGAGATGCCTGGACACAGCATTAAAAAGACTGGAGGGTCATAGGCAGTAAGAAGAGTGAAAAGCAGTTCCAGAGTTGACCTATTGCATACATGAAGGTTAACTCTTGCATTTAATAGCTGGACAGAAAAGGGATGAGAGTTTGCTGCCAGACAGGTGCTACGCACCCGCCAGGGTGGTTGGTGGAGGGATGCAAGCAGACGTTTCGGAGGGGCAGTGACCACTGACACAGCAGTACAAATGAGATAAACATGCAACAGTTGTAGTCAGATGGAATAAAAATTGGCACGCTGCATCACTATGTGCCACTGATGCAATATGTCGAGATGTTTCAAATAATTTTGGGCCTGCACCAGGAGCATGCATTTATTTTTTTTTAGCTGCAGTTCTTTGGTTGTGTGTTTAGTATTTTTATTACAAGTTGCAGCAATATTTCACTCATTGGCAAAGCAACTGACGTTAGATTTAAAAAGCACAATTAATTTTACTACCTCTCAAATATTGGAAACTATAAGACTGCCTTGTCAAAATCAAGCTGTTTTTCATTAGTCTTAAAAGGCGATAAACTCTACTCCACTACACAAAATATTGAAACATTTATAATAAAGAAGCATTTACATTAAAGATGCATTTATGGGAATAAAGAAAATATGGTCAGCACATATAAATATATAAGTAATGGATGTGGGATCATGAAGGGCCGAAATATATTAAAATCTACACGAGTGAAGTTCTGCTGAAAAATCATACGGTCTGACTGAGTGGCCAAGAGATGCTCCCACATCCACAAATACTGTACAGTGCATATACAGATGTCCTCGTTTAGCCACAGGTATGGCCTAAACTAACAGAATTCCCACCATACAATTGGTAATGGCAAATTCTGCACCCTGACTAAGATTTACAGAAACACTTATCAACTGGGGAAAAAAAAAAAAAAAAAAAAGAGGGGATAGGGGTTGCATTGTTTGAAAAAATCAATAGATAGATAGAGGGGTTGCATTGATTTAAAACAAAAAATGGAGAGGGGCGGGAGTGGGGTTGCATTGTTTGATGGTCCTTAACTATGAGGTATGACTGTCTCCTTGGTTACTTCGTTTATTTTCCTACTGCTTACAAAGGCTTCAGTATGCCTGCATAAGTTAGCCTTGGTCACCTAATGGCATCTCTCCATACTACTTGATCTCTGGCAGTCTCCCGGTCCAGTCCCGTATCCCTGAGGTCTCACTCCGACTTCATCCCAGGTCTTTTTTTTAGTCTGCCTCTCACAACTCGACCCTAAACAAACACAGCTCTCACCCTCCATCCTCTCCACATGTCCATACCATCTCAACCTACCCCTCCTCATCACTACATCAATACATTCAAGTCCCATTCTTCTTCTCAACTCTTCAACTGCAGTCCTAACACCCATCCCAAGGCCTGTCATTCAAGGATGCACTACAAGCAAATCTAATCATTGTCATTACTGTATGTTTAACCCTATGACCATCCTCATCCTCCACTGCCCAGGTCTCACTACCATACAGCATTACACTCCTAACACGTGCCACATACAAAGATCCCTTAGCACTGAGGGAGAGCCCTCTCAATGTCAGGAGGCAACAGCTCCCTGAACTTCCTCCAGCCACTCCTTACCCTAGCCACACAGCTAACACCAGCTCCACCTCCAGCACATAGCATGTCCTCAAAAAAAAAAAAAAAAAAAAAAAAAAAAAAAAAATCTCTACACACTCAACAGCAAGACTAATCCTTTCATGCCTCTCACCAACACTGAACAAGTTGTAATTCCTTCCCACACCCTAGTGGTAATCCACACACGGCCACACTCCCTCAGCTTTGACAGTACCACCACCAGCCCTAGATACCATCACCCTTGGTTACTATAGTCTCACCAATCTAAAACCAAGGTTTGGGTGGGGTCTGGCGCTGGGTGCAGCCATGCCATACTTCCTAAACGAGCGATGAGTAGATTCTGTTATATATGTAATAGGCATCACAGATAGGTACACACATACTAGTACAATATAAACGTAAGTATTCTAGCATATCAAAGGAAGGTAAACTAGTAATGCATATGGCTCTTGTACATCAATAAAGAAACGTGGCATACATATTTTACAGTGTTGCTGAAAAAAATGTGGTTACTTTTACCGACTTTCACGGTAGTTCTAAGTTGGGTAAGTAATGTAACAATTACGTTTATAATATAATTTGAAGGAATCAGAAGAACATACGCTATTTTCTTAATAGAAATAAATAAGTTAAAACACTCACGAGCGGCAACATCCAGGCCCATACTGGGAATTGATCCATTGGAGGGAGATTTAAGCTTCTGTCACGTGCTTCCACTGTTCACTTTCTGTTATATATACAACTTAAATTATATTTATGACTTAAATTAGTTTGTCTTTACACACACAAACACACACACACACACACACACACACACAAACACACAGAAGTGGGTGAAGTCATGTCAGGCCAGGTGGCGAGATGTGAGCGGACGAACTCTAACGGTGTCAGGTCAGCCACTAGCCAATCAGAGTATAGGAAACAAGGCAGCGCTGCACGCCGGGAAATCCCCGGCTGGACTCCACCCAAACCTTGGTTTTAGATTGGTGAGACTATAGTTGTATCGACCCTCCAATCACACTACACACTGCCATCAACGGAGACAAAAGGGAACAGGGATCTGTCAGGTTTGATAACATGCTATAACAAATTTAACAGACAATGGAGAACGTTGCCTTCATGAGGTGGCAGTCTCCTTGGTTATGGCTACTAGTCATATCAATGTCCTATAGCAATACACTTTACAGGTACAGGAGGCTTGCTTTCATGTGTCTCCTTGGTTACAGTGCTGCAGGTGGTAGGTGACTGATCATCCACTCACTTGATATACAGTGCAACCTCTTAAATTCGAAGTTCTTGTGTCCTTTTGATACTTTTGAAAAATTTGAACTTTTAATAAAGCATTTCTGTGGCTGTCTTTATTCTCATGGTTTAGACATGCTTTTGACACAAGCTTTGTTGTCTGGGCTAACTAGCTGGCTTCAGGCATCCTATTTTCCATTGTTAACACTACCATTTATCTCATCTCTTAACTCAAGGAGCAGTACAATAATCGCTACAAACCATGAAGTGTTTCTTTCACATTTCCTTTCCCATCTCTTAACTCAAGGAGCAGTACAATAATCGCTACAAACCATGAAGTGTTTCTTTCACATTTCCTTTCCTCATCTTGTGTATGTCCCCTTGTTCTAAAACACTTTGCAGTTGTATTCATATTTAACATCACTCAGTAAGTTGCAAAGGACAGTAATTATGCATTCATTTATTTACGTAAAAACTACAGTACTGAACATGAATATTTACATCTTTCAGCAACCACCATCCACTCCTTGATGTTGCACTGCCCACTATCTCCATCATTATTTTTGTTTCTGTCCTCCTCTCTCCCTATTTCTCACATCTTTCCTGTCAATTTTTATTACTCCTTCCTTTTCAGGTGGCTTTACATTGAGTAACATGCCTAATGGTTTCCTGTAAGCCAGAAAATCATTTACAATGCTGGGTGGTAACCATATAACCAACCCATACGTGATGCTACACTTCACATATTGTGCACTAATTACACAGTTTATTTTATGACATTTTATGATATGTACAATTACTGTCAGTCTGCATTACTATAATCTTGCAGAAATATTGCAATCTCAGTGATGAAATACTTAAGTACGTGTGTGTGTGTGAAAAGAAATGGATGATGGTGGTGGTGGTTTATATCTGCTCAAGAATAGATTGGACAGTGGTTTAACAGTGATGCAAATGATCTATTAGAATTACAATACGACTGCTGCCTACCAATAATCATGCTTCAGTCAAAATTGATTAAAATCAGTTGACGTCAGACAAGTGGTGTTGCATGGTGTTGTGTGATAAAGGAATATTTACCATAATTCCACTCAAAAACTTAAAAACCTTATCACACTGCTTTGTAATGTCATACACTGTCAGGTTTAACACCACCGCTATCTTTGACAACACCTGCAATGAGTTATTTACTCTGGTTTCAGTTGGTACAGCACTGAGAACTGTCAAATTTGTCATACATGGTAGTTTCCATCACCAATCATTTCACAACACACACACTAAGTACTTGTGGCTGCATTCTTATACTGCATCATTTGTGCTCCCACCACTGCACTAATTGGTAAAGCCAGGACACCTGTTTGAAGCCACAATTATGGTCAAATTTGGATATGATAAAACTGACTCAAATAAGAAAGAGCTTACCCAAGAGGAGGAAAGGAAATTATTATTATTATGGATGACCACACACTTTATGGTGAGGTCATCAGTACCAGATGGGTGTAGCTGGGTATTTTTTTTTTTTTAATAGTCTCTGGTTATTTCTGAGCTAGTTTTGGTAAATAAAAATGACATTTTTCATAAATTATGGCAATTGAACTTTAAAAGTTTGAAAACTTTTGAGGTTGCACTGTAGTACTACCTATTCTTCCTTCAACTTTATCATTCTGTTTGTCCTCACTCCCTACTTCTCCCTTTCCTTCCTGTCACTTTTTCTCTTCTTTCCACTTCATGTGGTTTTACACCAGGTGAAAGGCCTAATGGTTTCCTGCAGCTCAGGAAACCATTTACAATGGTGGGTGGTAACCATATCACCAAATAATGGAGTGATGTGGGGCCTGCTATGGTGCTCACGTTAACTGGATTATGCAAATGCAGCATCCATCCAGGAACCAAACCTCCACACTATTCAACGCACCTTGCCGTTGCAGGGCTCTGTCTGCCACAGGGGAACACTGGTTCACTAAATGAGGTGGCAAGGCTGTTGCTTGCCTGTGGTTGATGGGTCTGCTTGGCCAGGCAGACTGGGGTTGATCAACAACGTACTTCAATTCACAATGCCATCAAACAAAACATGCCCTACTTCCCTCCCTTATCCTCCAAGAATGGTGAAGTACACGAGTCTCCTTGGTTACTAGTCTAATACCTCCCTATCATCCCATAAAGGAAAATGGTGGACTACAGGATACGGGCCAATGCAGCCAGCAGACCAACATGTTCCTGTTCAGATAAGCCTGGCCACAAAATACATCACTTCAGCACTACCATATAAACCAGCCAGGGAACACAATGACAATTACTTGGATTTAACATACATGAAAACAGCACTTCATGACTAGCATAAACGAGGACTTTCTGTACACACAACTACACTTCTTTCACTTAAACTTGGCCAAGACATATCCTTTGACAGCTGACTTAACTTAGTTCAGTAGAAATGACACAATCACTGGCTCTACAACCTTTCCACTGCACTGCATGACTAAGATCACTAATTTTGATCTAATACAGTATAGCTAAACACGATTCAAAGATGGTAATTTTAGGTCGTTGAAACCTTTCCACAGCACTTCTTCGTGACTAGCAAAGTATTTTAAGGCCAAGTTAAAGCAAAATGATTGAGATGCAGTTTTAACACATTACCAATCTTCTTCACACATACAGCATATTCCTCTACCCAGCTGGCTTCATCTTGCCATCTTGGTATCTTCTTCATAGATCTTGTTGGACGCTATCTGTTTCCTGCAAATACAACAACACATTAGCTGTGCTTTTATCTACACCCACACCCACTGACCTAACCTACAACACCCACTAACCTACTCTACACCTACACCCACTGACCTAATCACACACACACACACACACACACACACACACACACACACACACACACACACACCTAACCTTCAAACACCAGCCAACTGGATTACCTAAACTCAAGATCACAAGTTTAAATTCTGTACCTAAACAACAAGAGCCTATCTGCACAGACTGCAGTCAATATTTAAGTTTCTCTTTCAAACTCAGAATGTGAAACTTGTATTAAAATGCCTCCTTATGGCCAAAACTGACAACTGTTTAATAATCAGCTGATGCAACAGCTGACCTATCAAATCAAAATTTCAAGCTGAGCAACTTTGTATTTCATAAGCCACTACAATGCTTCCTTAAAGTCAAACTGAAATGCACCCAATAGTCAGCTTAGGCAATGGCTGACATGATAAATCAACAAAAGTTCAGGCTGAGCAGCTTTGTATTTCATAAAATCACTCAAAGCTCTCCAAGAGCAGATATTTACACTTTCCTTGGAGAGAGAGAAAAAAAAAAACACTTCTAGACCTGTTGGCTTTGCCACAGGTGAACAGACCTGTTAATATTCCAAAGCACATCTGCCTGGACCACCTTAACCCACTACACCATCAGGCACCTACAGTAAACACAGCAGCACAACCACCTGACACAAAGCATCAGGCAACACCACCTTAACCCACTACACCACCAGGCACCTACAGTAAACACAGCAGCACAACCACCTGACACATTCAAAGCATCAGACACCATCACCTTAACCCACTACACCACCAGGCACCTACAGTAAACACAGCAGCACAACCACCTGACACATTCAAAGCATCAGACACCACCACCTTAACCCACTACACCACCAGGCACCTACAGTAAACACAGCAGCACAACCACCTGACACATTCAAAGCATCAGACACCACCACCTTAACCCACTGAACGACTCAGACGACGGCCAGATTTAGAAAAATGGCAGAAACTGTAACCACTGCAAATACACCTAAAGATAATTCACCATACTCCCCGAGTGCTTTATCCATCTATATCTATTTATCTATATCTACTGAAGTAATTCTGGAGACTATTCAAAGTCTGCATTATATGAGGAAGCTAGTACAGTTCAAAAAAATCTTCCCAAACAAGAAATGAACAAAGTAAGAGAACCGTTCAGTGCAAGATGCCTGGCCACTGCATTTAAGAGTATGTCACAGTAGGAAGCACCAATGAACCAGCACCAAGTCACACTGGCTACATGGCACCAAGACTGGCATGGGCGCAGCTTTGGCCATGAAGACGCTTGGTGATGAGTCAGTTTGGTGTTAATGCACAAGGAGGAAGGCAGGATAGGGAGGAAGGGGAGGGTAGGGAGGAAGGAAGGATGGGGCAGTGTTAATGGCAGGGCCTTAAACTATCCATGGCATAATACCAAATGTCTAGCCTGATAGTAGGGGAGAAATGTAGGGCCAAAAGAATTATGGAACTATCAAGAAAAGGTGGACCAGTAGAGAGAGGACAGGAAGGGGAGAGAAAGGAGATACAGTCACTGGTAAAAGGAAAAGAAGTCACAGGCAGAAGGAGAAAGACACAGGCAGAAGGAGAAAGATGCAGGAAGGAGGAGAGAGACGCAGGCAGGAGAAGAAAGACACAGGCAGAAGGAGAAAGACACAGGCAGAAGGCGAAAGACAGGCAGAAGGAGAAAGACAGGCAGAAGGAGAAAGACACAACAGGCAGAAGGAGAAAGACACAACAGGCAGAAGGAGAAAGACACAACAGGCAGAAGGAGAAAGACACAACAGGCAGAAGGAGAAAGACACAACAGGCAGAAGGAGAAAGACACAACAGGCAGAAGGAGAAAGACACAACAGGCAGAAGGAGAAAGACACAACAGGCAGAAGGAGAAAGACACAGGCAGAAGGAGAAAGACGCAGGCATTTGGTAAAAAAAAAAATAAGTCAGATTAATTCAAACTTACACAGTACTTCCAATTCCCTGACTCCCCCAACATCTCTTCCTTAGTGATATATTTTTGGTTTTATTCTTGCTACTACTTGGCAATTTTTACAACTCAGGGGCTGGTACTCTTGAAGCACCTCCTCTAACACCTCTTCCTTATTGATTTATTGTTTTATTCTTGCCACCACCAGGCATTTTAAAACTCAGGGAGGACTTACAGCTCTGATGGGGTTAATAAGGCTACATCTTCAGTTCAAAAATACAGGATTAACAGACTCTGGAAATACAGCTATCGTATCATTTATATAGACTCTGGAAATATTGCTATGGTATCGTTTATATAGACTCTGGAAATACAGCTATCGTATCGTTTATATAGACTCTGGAAATACAGCTATCGTATCGTTTATATAGACTCTCGAAATACAGCTATCGTATCGTTTATATAGACTCTGGAAATATTGCTATCGTATCGTTTATATAGACTCTGGAAATACAGCTATCGTATCGTTTATATAGACTCTGGAAATACAGCTATCATATCGTTTATATAGACTCTCGAAATACAGCTATCGTATCGTTTATACAGACTCTGGAAACACAGCTATCGTATCATTTATATAGACTCTGGAAATATTGCTATCTTATCATTTATACAGACTCTGAAAATATTGCTATTGTATCATTTATAATATAGACTCTGAAAATATTGCTATCGTATTGTTTATATAGACTAAAATATTGTTATCGTGTTGTTTATATACAGCAGACTCTGGAAATATTGCTATCGTATCGTTTATATTCACTCTAGAAATATTGCTCTCGTATCATTTATATAGACTGGAAATACAGCTATTGTATCGTTTATGTAGACTCTGGAAATATTGCTATCGTAAAGTTTATAGAGACTCTGGAAATACACCTATTGTATCGTTTATATAGACTGGAAATACAGCTATCGTATCATTTATATAGACTGGAAATACTGCTATCGTATCATTTATATAGACGAAATACAGCTATCGTATCATTTATATACACTGGAAATATTGCTCTCGTATCATTTATATAGACTGGAAATACAGCTATTGTATCGTTTATTTAGACTCTGGAAATACAGCTATCGTATCGTTTATATAGACTGGAAATATTCCTCTTGTATCGTTTATACAGACTCTGGAAATACTGCTCACGTATCATTTATATAGACTCTGGAAATACTGCTATCATATCGTTTATAAAGGCTCCAACATGCTTGAATGCATCGGTTTTCATAACTTAATAGCAGCTCTCCACACTGCTCCATCTCTGGCAGCCTCCCTATTCAGTCCTAGCCCTGAGGCCACACCCTATGGCCTCTTCCCAGGTCTTTTTCAGTCTGCCTCTCACCCCTACCCTCAACCTTGCCACTTATCACCTTCCGCACCCAACTGTTACTCTCCATTAAAAATAAAATCAAGGCATTTGAGAGAAGAACAAGTACCAATGGACTTATAAATCTGCATATAAGACAAGGCTTTACTATCACACCACTGATTTCCCTAGATAAATAGCTAAGGAAGAGGTGTTAGGGAGCTTCCTTTTGAATGCAGGGGTCTCCAACTGACTTAAGTGTAACCTCTAAAATAAATCATTAAAGAAGAGATGTCAGGGAGCTTCCTGTTGTGTGTTAATTCACTCCTGCCACAGCCAATGGTTTTATCCAGCTCTGGGGATATTTTATTTACTAATGGGTTAATAATGGCTATCTGTCTTCTGTTGCAAGTCTCCGAAGACTTAAAACTATATGGAAAAGTTAAGAATGAAACCTAAGGCACAAAGGGTGGCAGTGATCATTTCCTGCACTGCCAATTTAACTGCAGCACACTTACTGCAAGTAATTCCACTTAGCAAAATTGAGTTTTTATTGTTCTGCATGATTCTTGCAACTTTAGCTTCCTCAGCTATTTAAGCACAAGTTGCAGTGCATTTTGACTAACACCTACTGAGGCCAGTTCTGCAACCAACTGGCAATTAACAAAAGCAGCACCACAGCAAGATTTATAGAAAACTATATACGTTATGTATGAAACACTCCACTGGCCCATCAATGGTTATTTCAACAGACTGCCACCTAAGTGAGTATGTATAACATTTTTAAATGTACTCATCTTGTAGTATCCAGCCAAGTTGCTCCCCTTCATCACTGGTGGCGGTGGTGGTGGTGGATGTCTACCACCAGACACCCACCACAGCAGGGGTGGCCGCCTCTGCCATCAAGCTGCCTTCGTCATACTGCCCTAAAGTACAAACATGCTTTAAAACTCCATCCTTGAACTACAATGCCAGTGCTACCTCAACCATCAACACTAGTTAAATCTTAGGCTGAAGGACATACTGAAGGCTGTATCAAACCAGCCATTTCAAGGAGTCTATCAGTTAATATTCTTGCCATACACATATGTACCTATCTCTCAGGAGGAGGATGGTGGACTGCAGAAGGGGAATTTTAGCATGAAGTCTCCTAGATTCATATCCAGATAAGCATGAACCCACAACCGAGTTAAGGGCTCTAGTAAGTAAGTTTTTCAGTGAAATATGTTAACACCCAAATATGCCTAGTAACCAATGCATTTATTCCTATACAGTATAATGCTACTTTCCTATTCAAGTTAGGCAAATGCAAACTGCAAACTAGCTAGGAAAAATCTTCATTTTCCTTCATCCTGATCTTTTCCACCTAATGCTGGAGTGAGGAAGAGTGCAGAAAGGAAGGACAGGGAAAAAAATAATAGAGGAAGCACTTACATTTATACCTCAACATCTTTACCCGCCTAATGGAGCGGGAAAAGGGAACTTATTTCCTTCATTCATTCATTTATAAAAACTCCCAAGATGCTTCCATATATCAGCCTTGATCACCTAATGGCAGTTCTCCACGCTGCTTGATCTCTAGCAGCTTCTCTATCCAGCCCTTTATCCCTGAGGACACAGACTTCATACCAGGTCTTTCAGTCGGCCTCTCAACTTTACCCTCCATGTTCACACCTCTCACCCTCCGCACCCAAATGTCATCCCCCATCCTCTCCACATGCCCAAACCATCTCATTCTACCCATCCTAATCACAACACCACTACACTCCAGTCTCATCCTTCCTCCCAAACCATCTCAGTCTACCCCCTTCACATCACAACACCAATACACTCCAGCCCCATCCTGCCTCCCAAAACCATCTCAATTTACCCCTTAACTCTACCCTCAACACTCACACCTCTCCCCCGCTGCATCCAGTTGCCATCCTTCATTCTCTCCACATGCCCAACGCAATGGACAGTAAACTTCTATGACTGCATCTCTGTAGATATATACTTTACCAATGCCTTCACCCACACTGGATAAAACTTAGGTCATAACGTATCAACTGTTCCCTAATCTTTCTTGCATAGTCTACTGTATAGTCTGTTAACTGCTCTAACACCTGTATCTAAATGACTTGTTAATTATGCTAAAGAAGGGCTATGGCAGAGGTCGGCAACCTGCGGCTCAGAAGCCGCACGCGGCTCTTAGGACACTTTTGTGGCTCCAGGAGCTTCATAAATAACCATTTATTCCTTCAGAACAAAGGCATCATATTACACATGCAAGGCAACATTAGATTTTCCATTCAGCTTTGATAAGATCTATACTATAAGCAGATCAAACAATATCACCGTAATGTTTTGTTTAGACTTAGAATACTGCAGATTTCGGTTTATGAGAATTTTCTGTATTGCGGCTCCAAGAGTACTACATTTTTATGAAACAAAAGATCTATACTACAAGTAGATCAAACAGTATCACCGTAATGTTTTGTTTAGAATACTGCAGATTTCAGTTTCAGAATTTTTTGTATTGCGGCTCCAAGAGTACTACATTTTTATGAAACTTTAAAACAAATGGCTCTTGTAGCTTTAAGGGTTGCTGACCTCTGGGCTATGGGAAAGGTGTACAGGCAAGGTCATGTCAATCTGGCATCAAGCTGTATCCCTCCAAAAGAGGACAAAAAGCTATACCAATTTATGGGCTAAAATCGGTGCTTCCATCTCACTTAGATTTCTTAACCTAGGAAAAAATAATCTTGCCACTTAGCTATACTGTAGTCTGTCCTTCACTGGACATTACCACTCCCACATCAATAGTGTGCTTGATGGAAATTCAGTTATATATCTATCTAATCTATCTATTGCCAAACATCTTAATCCTGTAAGGTGTGGCCACAAATATCCTCCACACTGTCCTGTCTTGTGCCATCCCTCTAACTCACGCCCCCCCCTCTCATCTCCATCCCTCCAACTCACACCCTCCCTCCACCATATCTACCCACACTCCTCCCTCTTACACACATTCTCACTCCCATTTCTACTTGTATCTACTCTCCATCCCTCCAACTAACACCCCCTCCCATCTCTCCACTCCATCCCTCCATCTCATCCTTGGCTATAATGTAAGAATGAGTGTCCTTGCTCAATTCAACCCTCCATAGTTACCTGCCTACACTAACAGACATACAGGAGTGACAGAAAAGAGACAGATAAGACAGACAGACAACAGGACAGACATGAGAGACAAACATGAGAAGTGACATGAGAGGGAGACAAGAGGGACAAAGACAAGAGACGAAAAACAGACGGGAGAGACAGGAGACAGTATTATACCCATCACAACAGATTTCAACCTCTCCAAGCAGTCGTGGCCCCTCTGCTACTCTGAGTTCTCCAGACAGTCTCCCTTCACTCCTCTTCAACTGCCATCCCGCTGCCATCTCTCTGGAACCCTGCTTTCTTGTACTTCACTTACACCCACACAAACCCAAGGCCGCCACAGGAACACCACTGCAATGATTGTAGGAATATAATACAAATTATTCACATTTAGAGTAGACAGTTATACAGTATATAGCACTACTTCTTCTACCTTCTATTTGGCCTATATTTTGCCTTACGCAGTCCATCTCACACAGTTCGGTGGCAGAACAAGGTAATGCTATAGAGTACCCTTTCCACAGCACTCCTCCATGACTACCAACATTCTATTCATCTACAGTTACAATTCAAAATTCAAGATGCTATGATATTTTAAACCAAAAAAGAAGGGCATAGCATCATATTCTAATAAAATTTTGTTACAGCCAGATATTCAAAGTGAAAGTTGTTTTTGTACCTATAGCCACTTCTGAATCAGTCACTCCTGCAAAAGAATACCAAGATGTGTTTGCATTTGACGAGCTGTAGTTATGAGTTAGGAATGAGTCTCCTTGGTTACTATTCCAATTTACAACTACTAAAATCTGACTGGTCACTCCCGCACAAAATACGAATATGTAGTTGCATCTGACGAGCTGTGGTTATGAGTTAGGAATGAGTCTCCTTGGTTACTATTCCAATTTACAACTACTAAAATCTGACTGGTCACTCCCACACAAAATACGAAGATGTGGTTGCATATGACAAGCTGTAGTTATGAGTTAGGAATGAGTCTCCTTGGTTACTACTCCAATTTACAACTACTAAAATCTGACTGGTCACTCCCACAAAAAATACTAATATTTGGTTGCATCTGACGAGCTGTGGTTTTGAGTCAGGGATAAGTCTCCTTGGTTACTATTCCAATTTACAACTAAAATTTGATGCTAGTCCTGAACAAGTGCTATGAGTCTCCTTGGTTACTAGCTTGCTTTTACTCTACCTTGGCCTAAAATTGCCATCTCTCCATCCTGAATGCTGAATTGTTATCAGATAAACACTAGAACATGATGCTAGTCACAAAGAAGTGCTATGGGATGAATGTACAGCCATACCATTGCTTTTTTTCTGCCAATGCGCTACGTGAAATAATATACAAAGGAATGAACACCTGGGCAAAGCTATTGTGACAGTCTCCTTGGTTAGTCAAAACTGCCTTCCCAGTCTGACTACACCTGGCCATCAATTAACTGAAAAGGGGCTAGGGATCTTTACAAAGCCTTGGTCATGAGTCAAGAATGAGTCTCCTTGGTTACTAGCCAGAATTACCTCCCAAATCTGACAGCTTTGCCATAAACTAACTGAAAATTATGAAGAGCCTCCTTGGTCATGAGTAAGGAATGAGTCTCCTTGGTTACTAGTCAAAATTACCATCAATCTGACTACTACTAGCCATCAGCTTATTGAAAAGGGGTGAGGGATCTTTACATAGTTCCTGTATGGAATACTAGCCTTAGTTAGGGAATGAGTCTCCCTGGTTACTAGTCAAAATTACCATTCCTATCTGCCTACACTTAGCCAAAAAGTAACTGAAATTAGGCTAAGGATCAATACGTAGGGCCTTGGTTGTGTCTCCTTGGTTACTAGTCAAAATTACCCTCCCAATCTGACTACACTTGTCCATAAAGTAACTGAAATCAGGCTAGGGATCATTACACAGGGCCTTGGTCATGAGTCTCCTTGGTTACTAGTCAAAATTATCTTTCCAATCTAGCTACACCTGGCCAACCACTGACTGAATAGGAGTTAGAGATCTCTGAATAGTTGCTGCATGGAATTTAAGCCTTGGTTAGGGAATGAGTCTCCTTGGTTACTAGTCAAAATATGCATCAAAAGCATCACTCTGACTACACCTGGCATTAACTGAAAAGGAGTTAGGGATCTTTGGAAAGTTGTCGCCTGAAATTTGAGTCTTAGGGAGAGTCTCCTTGGTTACTAGTCAAAATTACCTTTCCAATCTGAGAACACTTGGCCAAGAAGTAACTGAATAAAAGGGTCAGAAATACAGTATATAAAGAGCATTGGTCATGAGTCTCCATGGTTAATAGTCAAAATTACTTTTCCAATCTCTACACTTGGCCATAAATTAACTGAAAAAAGGCGTAAGGATCTTTACATTATTCTAGCGTGGTATTTTAGCCTTAGTTAAAGAATGAGTCTCCTTGGTTACTAGCCCAAATTATCATCTCAATCTGACTACACAGCCATAAAGTAACTAAAAGGGAGTTAGGAATCTTTACATAGTCTTTGCATGGAATTTTATGAACCTTAGTCATGGAATGATTTAATCTGACTACACCTGGCCAAAAAGTAACTGAAATGGGGTTAGGGATCTTTAAGAACAGCCTTGGTCATGAAGCTCCTTGGTTAATAGTCAAAATTACCCTTCCAATATGACTACACTTGGCCATAAAGTAACTGAAAAGGGGTTAGGGATCTTTACGAACAGCCTTGGTCATGAGTTTCCTTGGTTACTAGTCAAAATTACCTTTCCAATCTCTACACTTGGCCATAAAGTAACCGAAAAGGGGTTTGGGATATTTACGAACAGCCTTGGTCATGAGTCTCCTTGGTTACTAGTCAAAATCACCCTCCCAATCTGACTACACCTGGCCATTAACAGAAAAGGGGTTAGAGATATTACAGAGCCCTGGTCATGAGTATGGAATGTCTCCTTGGTTACTAGTCAAAATTACCCTCCTAATCAGGCTACACTTGGCCATAAACTTTGAAGGCTGGGGGTCTGTCACTAAAAACTAAAATTATTTTTATAAATTAGCTGGGAAAGTTATATACCTAACCCCTCCAGGTAGCATGCATAAAATAATAATAATAATAAAACTGAGAAGGTTCTGGCATATTCACCTAGTAAGTATCCAATTAAATGTCCCCCAAAGATGGTTGTGGTAGGGGGTAGTTGTGGTTGTGGTAGCAGTCTCTCTACAGCTACATGGCCAATTACTGAACCCTCCAGATCTTTTTTTCTCTTCTTCTTCATTATCAGGCTGCCTTCTCCCCAACTCACACTCCTGAAAAAGAATATTCCTTATAAGCCATCACAAGAAAATCACAAAAAATATCAAAATATCCATACACAAACAAAACCACAATTCCATACACACAGATACCCCAAACTCCACATACAAATCTACACCCAAAATCTACACACATACACACCCCAAGTTCCACATACATACACCCCACACCCGAGTTCACACCCAGCTCTGTCATGATACTTTCTGACCCTTTCAATCATGAGTATGCTTTAGAAACACTCAGGCCTGTTTACAATACACATTAAAATCAATATCATCACCACAGAAGCAATTAATGGAGAGAAAAGTAATTACTGGGAAAAGAATGGAAAAATATCTTACCAAAATTGCAGACCCTCCCCCTGTGACTGCTGGAGCCTGACTGACTGTCTGACTGACCAAAAGCCGGCACATTCCATTCACCCCCACATTCCTTCCCTCCCTCCCTCCCCCCCACTAGTTTCCTCCCCCCCTCCACCACCACCTTCCTCCCTTCACAGCCCCTCTTTCCTCCATCTCATCTCTCTCCTTCCTTCCTTCCTTCCTTCTCCTCCTTGTCTTCCTTCCACCTCTTCCTCCTCCCTGAAAAGCACACTTCCTCCAATTTTCTTCCCCCCTGACATCCTCCCTTTCCTCCACCCCCACTAGTTCTTCCCCCCCTCTTTCCTCCAACTCTCTCTCTCTCTCTCTCTCCTTTCTTCTCCTCTGTCTTCCTTCCACCTCTTCCTCCTCCCTGAAAAGCACTCTTCCTCCAATTCTCCTCCCTCCTGACATCCTCCCTTCCCTCCACCCCCACTAGTTCCCCCCATCTTTCCTTCACCTCTCCTTTCTTTTTTTTTTTTTCTTTCCTTCCTCTCTCCTCCTCCTCTCTCCACCTCTTGTCATCAATCTTCCTTCCCTCTTCCTCCTCCTTGAAAAACACTTTTCCTCCATCCCCCCTTACCTCCTCTCTCCCCTCCATCCCTCCTTATCTCCTCTCTCCCCTCCATCCCTCCTTACCTCCTCTCTCCCCTCCATCCCTCCTTATCTCCTCTCTCATTAGACACACACACACACACACACACACACACACACACACACACACACAAAGTAAAAAATAAAATACAATCCATTACGGACAAGGGAATCACCTATATACAAGAACATAAGAAGAGAGGATAACTGCAGTAGGCCTGTTGGCCCATGCTAGGCCGCTCCTAGAAGAGTAACTGAACTACTAGAATGAGATAAGGATAGCAAAGAAGAAGGCTCTCCCCCGCCCTCCAAACCCTCCAGCCGAAGCCGGCAGGAAAAAGTCAGAAAGAACACAACGCCGTATAGAAAAACTGGCGTGGACATTTTACAGGAAAGTGTGAAAGGAGAGAAGGATATTTGTGAAGCACTAAAGAATTATACACTATATCAACCAACTCCAAGTCTCCATAAAGGCACCAGATACTAATAAATATACAGACATGATAATTACCGTAAAAATAAGCGAAGAAACACCATAAATAAATAATAATAAATGCAGTCATCGCTCACCTTCATCATCCCCAGCAGCTCCTCTCATCTCCCACAATGCTCCTGTGACGTCACCCTCCACCCGTAAAATTCTATACTTTTCAATGGCAAATTTTATGCACAGAAGCTCTTGAATATATTATCAGCTGTTCAAATAATAATTATTGTGCAAACTTTGTAATGAAGGAAGTAGCAAGAGGTCTACAAAGCCTCCCAGGCCACGTAGATTCAGGTTCACCCGATGACGTAGCAATGTCTTCAGAAACGGAGGAATCAAGTCTTAATCCGGGCTGGGATCTGGAAGGCCTTACTACACAGTGTACACAGAAAAAAATAAATCGAAATTTCAATACCCTAGGGGGCCAGTGGGGGGTAGCACTTATATATATATATATATATATATATATATATATATATATATATATATATATATATATATATATATATATATATATATATATATATATATATATATATATATATATATATATACTGTATATATATATATATATATATATATATATATATATATATATATATATATAGCCCAACGCCCTAATCCCGCAAAGGGTGGCCACAGACAAAACGCCTCCAAGTCGCTCTGTCACCCACCATTTGACTACCCTCCCCCCAACTCACCCCCCCTCCCTCATATACCTCTCAACTCCATCCCTCCACCTCATCCTCGGTCTACCCCTCCCTCTCCCTCCCTCCACCTCACCTACATACACGTTCATTTTCCATTCTCTCCACATGTCCAAACCACCTCAGTGTATTTCTCCTAATCTTCTCAACCACATCCACATCTACTCCACAACGTTCCTTCACTTCTTCATTCGTCAACCTGTCCCTCCATGTCACTCCACATGCTCCTTTCAAGTAACTAATTTCCACTGCTCTCACTCTTGACTTGTTCCTCTCTTGCAAGGTTCACGCCTCACTTCCATACGTCAGGGTAGGGATCACAATACTATCATGCAGTGACTTCTTAACTTCTATACTCACGTCCCTATTTCTCATCACTGCTTTCAGTGAACCAACAACCTTCCTTCCCTGCTGTACCCTGTCACACACTTCATCACCCAAAGTTCCAGCCTTACTCATCACACTACCCAAGTACTTGAATGCACTCACATTCTCCATATCCTCACCATCCAACCTCACTGTACATTCTGTGACTTCATTCCTCTCAAACACCATAACTTTACTTTTGTTTACATTAACTTTCAGCTTCCTCCTACACACTGTCCCAAATTCATTCACCAAACCTTGCAACTCCCATTCATCTTCACTTAACAATACTGTATCATCAGCAAACAGCAACACCGGAATCTTCCAACTCTCACCCTCATTCATTAGAGCCACCCCCACATCCACTGCCCTACCTTGCAACTCCTTTACAACCCCATCCATGTATATATTAAACAGCCATAGAGACATCACACAACCTTGTTTCAGTCCTACATTGAGATCAAAGAACTCACTCAACTCACTATCCACTCGCACCGCAGCCCTAGCTCCTTCGTACATACTCTTCACAGCACTCAACAATTTCCCCTCCACTCCATAAATTCTTAATACCTTCCACATACCTTGCCTATCTATTCTGTCATAAACTTTCTCCAAGTCCATGAAGGCAGCATACACTTTCTTTCCCTTCTCTAGATACTTCTCCACTAAACATCTTAGAACAAATATCTGATCTACACACCCTTTTTCCTTCCTAAATCCCCCTTTTTCTTCTCCAACTAGCTCCTCTGTCATATGCTTAACCCTATCAATGAGTATTCTACCATATATTTTACCAGTCACACTAAGAAGGCAAATTTCCCTATGGTTACCACATACTTCTGTCTCCCCTTTTCCTTTGTATAAAGGAACAATTATACCTGATTTCCAGTCCTCTGGAACCCTTCCCTCTTCACAACCCAATCTACACAACTTCCATATCCACTCCACAACAATCTCACCCCCACACCTCAGCATTTCACCACACACTCCGTCAATTCCTGGGGCCTTTCCCAATTTGATCTTCATTGCTTCCACTACTTCCGCCCTACTGATATCTTCCTCCCTCTTCTCATCTCTTTTTCTCCCAGCCATTCTCCAACCACTTATACTCGCACTGCTCTCACTTTCTACATTCAACAAATCCTCAAAGTGCTCCTTCCATCTCCTCAATTTCTCTCTCTTCTCCACCAACAATCTATTATTCCTATCTTTCACTTCCCTACTATTTCCCCTTTCACACTGCCTTACTTTATTTACCTCCTTCCAAAACATTTTCTTACTTTCCCTCCATTTCACACTCAGATTCCTCCCAAACTCTTCATCCACTTTCTTCTTACTCTCCTTCACCAGTCTTAACACAAATGCCATCTCTCGTAATACATTACCTACATAAAAGAAAACTAGTTAGATGATATTAACATGATACGATACCATCTCTTTCAGCTCACATTGCATACTGTTCATTTCCACATCACTGTCTATCCACCTAAAGCCAGACGCCATGATCCCGTAAGGGGTGGCTATTTGAGTTAGTTGTTTACGGGGAGGTGCACTAACTCTCCGCCAAACCACTTGTGGACACGTAGGTAACACGTGTGGGTTGGTTATATGGTTACCACCCAGCTTTGTAAGTGGTTTCCTGGCTTACAGGCAGCCATTAGGCTTGTCATGCAATGTAAAGCCTTCTGTTAAGGAAAGGAGGAATAAAAAATGACAGGAAAAACGAGGGAAATGGGAAGGTGAGGCAGGCAGACACAGAAAAAGAATGATAAAGGTGAAGGAGTAAGTAGGCAGCACTACATCAAGTGAGTGGATGATGGTCACCACCACCTACCACAAGATAATAAAGTACGTCAATTAAATCCTTCTCATAGTTTTCACAAACTCTCCCAGACCACTTGCCAGCTCAGACAGGCAGACAGGTTGATGAACAACACCAACACCAACTCTCTCCCTGCTTGTATATCAACAGGTCATCTCGCTCCTCAATGCACCTTACAAGATGTTCGTCTCTCGTATCGAACTTTGCGAAGTGTACAAGACTGAGATCATTGGAGACGCCTATATAGTTGCATCAGGACTGCCACAGCGATGAAAAAGTGAGTAGGTTAGGGTAGAGTAGGGCAGGGGAAAGGCAGGAAAAGCAGAGATGTTTGGGATAGAACAAGCAGTGAAAATATGTATCAAGATATATTCTGGCAGCATTGGCAAAGAATTATTTAGCACCAGATCATTTTTCACAGTATGCTCAAGTTGTGTATAAATTGCCAAAGGGTACCAAAATATTTGTAGCTTTTAAAAAGTGGAGTTATACCAAAGTATCATTTTTTTTTTTTTTTTTTTTAATGGGGTAGAATCTAGCACAGATTTTTTTGTCTATGCATGGCATGTCTGTGGTATATCACTGTGGTCCTAGGGTAACTCACTCTCTCCCTCACTAGACACACCCATAGGCTCCACTAACCTGGACCACCTCATATACACTTCACCTGTCAACAAAATCATGAGCCACATGGGCCTAGGTAACGTCATGTTGATTGTACACATAAGGCCACTGACACACTTGCCTGAAGTATGTAATTGACATGGTGAAACAACAGCACTCAGGGAGTGCATACTTCTGCCCAGGTAGCACCACCACCCTTTTTGACCTTGACCTTTGATCTGTTTGTTTCCAAAATTTAATCATTTGTTCCTTTGCTGGTCCTCAATCAGTAATCATTATTTGGTGCAGTTCCATTCACATTTTTCTATAATGTTGCTAACAGTTAGACAGACAGACAGACACAGACAAAGAGAGCCAAAAACATAACCTCTTTGGCAGAGGTAATGAAGCACAGGGTTAGTGTGTGTGTCTGCACCCCAAGAGTTCGGAATATTTTACCATACGAATTGGTCTCATCTTAAACGTCAGGACCAACTGCCTAGCCCCGGGCTTCTACGCTCCTCATGGGGAAACATAGGATTGGATGATGGATGGATGGATGGACGAATTGGTCACTCAGAATTGTTCACATCATGCCTGGGATGTGTACTCAGAAGAACTTGGCTTGTGTTGGTCAGTGTTAATGTTATTTTGTTGGTCGTCTCCCTCTCTCTCTCACCTCCCTCACAGCTGACAGTATCGGAATATGGAAGTATGATAATCTTCATTGGAATATTCAACATTTGAAGCTTACTTCAGTGAAAAATTAGCCTGTAGACCTCTGGAGGTTCCCAGTGGTGAGTAAAAGTTTTGACATGGGCCAAAGTAAGATACATAAGATGTCCCTCAAGATTCAAGAGTAAATTCAAGATGGTTTCATAACTCAGACCTTGAAAGGTTCCCCACTGACAACTAATATTGCCAAGCACTTGCCAGACAGTGCTGGTGCATCCCCTAAGCTCATTTGGACATGAACCTAGTGGACTGGAGGCCGAAACTAACCTCTTTTGGAGGACAGGGAGTGAGTTGTGGCTAACATTACACAAACATTAAGTGCTCAAATAGCTAAGTTATATCAGAGGTGTAAACAGTGTTCATACCAGAGTTAATTATTTTGTTCATTTTCCACATATCTGGTCCTGTCTGTGCCTCCTGCGTATTCATCTGTGTACACAGATCATTAAGAATAATAAATTTTTAATGTTATTGAACTTGAATGTATCACTGAGCTATATTGCTGTATTTTTGACATAGCATACTTCAAGTATTTAGTACTGTGCTTGATGAACATCAGCACCACCCTCATTAACACCACCACTGCCAAACGTCATCACATCCTAAGCTTATAACAGGACATCACTTCAGCTGTCAGCATAGATTTGGAATGGGTGGAATCACATGTCACATATGACATGTTTCCTGCTTGCAGTCCATTTTTCAGGGGATAGGGAGGGAGGTGAGGAGTAGGACAGCTGCCTTGTTATATCAGTGCCACCACAAGAAGGCTTCTCCCTCTGGCAAGGTTATGTGAAGTCTGATAAGGTGCCACTGCTAACTGTGTGGGGCGACAGATTCAACATCCATCCAGTAAAGGGATGGCCCTGCAGGGACGGTTGCTGGTCTGCAGGTGATGGGTCCATTTGGCATTTCAAATTATGGTTACTTAACAATAAAAACTATATATAGTTTTAATAACACAATTTCTGTTTGTAGTATAATGTGAATGATAATTAAGGAAAATTCACTGTGAAGTCTGTGGCACCTTGAGTACAGACGAGTGGTTGAGAGTTTGTAGGTAGCTACTGTAGGTTGTATGTGCCAGACTTGCTGTAACCCTAGGCTCATCAGGGCATGAATGCAGTGAGTGCCATAAAGCGGTCATCTGTCTGGTTGCTCCTAGAAATTTTTTGTTAAGGCGTAAACCGACCACTGGTGAAGAGAAAGGATGAAGGGAGTCATTGAGAGGTGAGTTGTTGAAATTTAAGTAGAGGAGGGAGGGCAGCATGATGACAGGGGACAGGATGACATGGTGATTTGTTCGTAACAAACCCATCATTGATAAAGGTCGATCTATCTATCTGTTGCCAGACGCCTTAAACCTGTAAGGGGTGACCACACACAAATCGCCTTCATGTTGCCCTGTCACCTGCCATTTTGCCCTGCTCCCAGCTCAAACCCCCCTCTCTCATATACCTCTCCACTCCATCCCTCCATT
This sequence comes from Coenobita brevimanus, assembly GCF_032717465.1. NCBI lineage: Eukaryota > Metazoa > Arthropoda > Malacostraca > Decapoda > Coenobitidae > Coenobita > Coenobita brevimanus. The sequence continues at coordinate 19,061,620 of NC_137019.1, read as the reverse complement.
AAGGTGCCTGATATAAATAGACGGGCACATTAGAAAGACAAAGATAAATTAATAGGCAGACAGATGGGCTGACTGATAGACTGCACAGAGGTAAATTCATATAGTCAATAACTCAGTAGGGTTAAAAAAAAAAAAAAAAGTATTACATAAGTCAGATAGGTAATAGTCATCTTAACCCTCTCATGATTTGTCATAGGGGCCTGTGTTAATAGTTATGTTCCTATGGCCTAATGGGAACTGAATTATTTTGGCATTAGCTGCATTAAAGTATAACCAGTTTAGCTAGGCGTTAAATTGCCATCTTGAATACTATAGCAAAAACTTAATCTGCAGAATTTGGTGCTAGTCACAAAGAACTGTGGGAGGAGTGTAAAGCCAGAGTATTGTATTATTCAAGTTTTCCCAAAATTCGAAGGCTTCCCGCCTGCACCATAACTCCTCTGACAACTGCAAATCCTTCGACACTTACAGACACTTGAAGATTTCGGCCGTTAATGAACGTATTTACAGCCGTGGAAAAGATCATTGCATTAGAAAATATATATATAACTTCTTGCCAAAGTTTTAATTAAACTTACAGGTACAAGAAATGCTTGTATGTAATATAATTATGCAATGTTGCATCATTATTGGAACCAGGTGCTTGTTGACGATGAAGGTTGTGTTCATTGCGGTAGGTGCAGTGTAATTACCATGTATCGCTAATAATCTGTGTCAGAAACATAGCGGTGATTCACTCCCTATTACGTAGGTATATTGTGGTTTTTCTGATGTATAGTGAAAATGATTTTACGGATAATGTGAGGAAATTCGTCCATGTGTAGGCCCGGGTAAGCTGCGGCCAGGTGACAATAATGCACACCGTTAAATTTGCTCACTATCCGTAAAAACATTTCCATTATATATTATGGGCATCAAAAGATAGCCACGTAATATGCAGCGAATTATCATAATATTTCAGAGACAGATTATTGACGAAATACGGAAATGGGATGCTCATAATTCAAGGGATTTATTTTTTTATTTTTTTATTTTTTTTAACGGGCGATCTTAACATACCAAGTGGATTTTTGCTGTCATTTAGTGTATGTGTGTTTTCGTGTGCAAATTAATATTTCTATTTTTTATTAATATTCGTAATTTCGAGGATCTTGGGTTAGGTTAGGTTGCGATAGCATGTCGGATGAGTCAAAAAGGACCATCAGGGTAAGTTAGGTTAGGTTCCTTTGGTTAATCTTCTTCCCCTGTAGAAGAAAGTGCCACCATATGAAGGTTCCCTACTCCAGCATCAGTCCCCTGGTATGAGGTTAGTGAAGGCTGTACATAATCCTCCAGTACAGTCTTACCTGGATTTTTTGTAGTTGTGTACAATGCAAGAGAACTGTTACTCCTAGTCCCACATGCAACAGGTCAACTCTGGAACTGTTTCCCTCTGTATTTCCTGCTAGCTATGATCTCTGTCCTTTCAAATGCAGTGTGTCCAAGCATCTTGAAATGATCGGATCTTGAATTTGGCCTTTTCTTTTTTCTTTTTTCCTTTTTTTTCTTAAGAAGGAACTGTTTGCAGGCTCCTGGCCTTTTGTTCCTTCTTCCTAGCATAAAAAAAAAAAAAACACACACACAAATTAAGCTAATAACCTAGGCTTAAAACATCAAGAGATCATTAGCAATATCAGCAGGAAGATACTGTATTGTGTATGTACTGTACATCATTCATGTCATGAACAATCGGGTACTTCATGCCTTGTATCCAGTAACCCTGTTTCTATAGTCATTTCACCTTAACTTGGCCCAGATATTAATGAACAGTGCAGTACTTTTTCACCTTTATTAGTCACTTTCCATGGTCCTTTGGCTTTTACTTGACTCAGATTTACAAGGGCAGTACAGAAATTTTATCTCCTCTTTAATCCTCTGGTTAGTTTCTGTCTTCTTGTAGTTCTTCCACCTAAGCTTGGCTCAGATTTACACAAAGTAGCTACAGTTTTGTATTCAGTGATATTATTTTTAGCTTATTTTTGCTATCAGTTATTTTTGTTTGGTTTTGAGGTGACCTTTGTCAGTGAAGTGGTGGTTGTTGCTTTGGTTTGGTGATACAGGCTTTACATGTGACCTTGATACTACTCTGCTGTTTGGAAAAAGCAGTAGGTTAACTTCTTAAGTGATCCTCAGTCTTTGTTGTTGTGAGGGTGGCAGGCATAAAGATAGGAATTTATTTGATGGCACTGCAGTCCAGCCTTGCCACCAACACTTGAAATAAGCTGGACATGCATGATATACATTGTGTACCGTATATTTATGTTGCCTGCCACAGAGAAGTTAGGGCAAGGATGACCAGCCTCTTTTACTCTTAAATGGCACTGGAATAAGTAAACCTCAACTGTCTCTCAGATATAAGCTCTCACTGGCCTCATCCTACTGCAGTGCCGTAACCCATTAGGCATCAGCAACGTTGGGTCGGGTTAGTACTTGGATGGGTGACCGCCTGGGAACACCAGATGCTGTTGACATCCCTACGTGTCAAGTGGGGTTGGTGGAGGATTAGTGCCCCTCCCTGTAAAACAATTAACTCTAAGCGCTTGACCACCCCGTTTGGGATACATGGCGTCTGGCAATGGATGGATATTCTTAGTTTACTTTATCTAGGTGTAAACTTGCCATCTCTCCATCTTGAATGTTGAGGATCATGATCAGTAAAATATGGTGCTAATAATGAAGGCCTATGGAAAGGATGTTGAACCCTGGTACTGTTGACATCGAAAGGTTAGGTTACGTTTAGGTACTTGCCAATGTTACATAGAAGTTCGGGGAGATTTAGAGGCTTGGTCATATATTTAAGACATCCTAAAATGTAGAAATAGGGGTGAGTTTTTAATGTTTCCCTAAGTTTTGTAGTAAAAATTCACCATCTCTTAATTAATTTTGCGGGAAAAAATTCACTCCAGCGTACTTTCTGGAGTCCTTATTAGCACCAGGGCCCAAAGGTCTCTTTACCAGGAACTGCACCTGAAGACTGGGTGAGAAAGGATCCATTGAAGTAGGAGGGTTTTATCACTGGCAGAATTGCTTAATGAGTGGATTAGAGTTGGAAGGTTATTTTAATATGATAATGTATACAGCACAGACTTTATTTTCAGTTGTTGGTCCTGGCTTTGGAGAAGATGATTTTGACACCCAGAATCATCTGCTTCCTGCTTTGCCTCCTACTCTGCTGGCTGCTCTGCTCCATCCTGAAGCCAGGCACCTGATGACAAAATCAGTTACGGCAAGTCTTCTTAATGTTTTGTTACATGTAGCCAGCAGACCATATTACAGTAATACCTCAATATATAATACCCCTAGATGTGACACCCCCCGGCTTAACCATTGGGGTAGAAATACCACCATACCCCACCTAACGATGGCCAAACGCCGGTTTAACAATGGCTTTTATATACAGTAATCACTCTAATATCCGGACGCCCAATATCCGAACATCCCCACTATCCGGACATAAGATGTTTCATACTGTACTTTTTTCCATACTATACTTACCTCATTTCACTCTTTAATGTCCTTTATTGGTGTGAATAGGGTGTTAGGAGCTAGGCATGTGCAGTAGGAAGGTGTTTTTCTGAGTTAGGCTAGGTTAGGGTCCATAAGTACCAGTCCAGGAGCCAGTCACCAGAATGTTTATTATTGTATGAACCTACTTCAAAACCCTCATTTTGTTTCTTTTGCATTTATTTCAGTTATTTATGTGCCTTATTGGTGTGATTTGGGTCTTAAATAGGTGCTATGCATGTCCAGAGGGAGTTGTATAGGTGTTTTTTTTTTTTTTTTGTCCGACTCTAGGCATAGGCTTCACAGCCTGCTATCAAGGCCCAGCAGTCCTCCTACATACCATACACCTCTACATGTCACCACTTCGGCGCTAACACCCACCGTCCATATTGAATATATGCTAGGGCTGTCTCATACAGGACTGGTGTATAGGTATTAGCGGGGGTATTTTTACGACATGTCGGCGGGTCTTCTGGTAGATCAGTTTGTCTGAGTTAGGGTCCATAAGTACAAGTCCATAAACTGGGACCCAATATCCGGACAGAACCAATATCCGGACCTACCTATGGCTCTATTACGTCGGATATTGGAGTGATTACTTATATATATATATATATATATATATATATATATATATATAATAATTTTTTTTTTATGATAGTCTAAAATTGTGTATTCAGGTTGATTTATAAATTGTTTTTAGATTTAATGTATTGTAGCTATGAAAAATTCTTTGACTATCTTCTACGATGGAACATTCTTTTCACTTGTCCTTTCTCTGAAATCTCCATTCTAGGTTTCAGTGTTCACCACCATCTTTGGCCCTCCTCTCCTTTCACTGATCCACCTGATGAACAAGCCTACATCTTTTCTATCCTTAATGACCAAGAGCAGTTTGTACAGCACCCTACCTGTATCCCTGACTGCCTTGGAGAGCTCCAACATACTTGACCTGACTTCTTCCTTACGACATCCTTCTGCATATGCTGTTAATCTTTCCTTTACGTTGGGTTCCTCCGATCACAACCTTATTACCTTGACCTGTACTATCGTTCCGGTACGGCCTGTGGATCCCCCAAAGAAACGTCGACTGTGGCACTTTGGAGCTGCGGATTGGGAGGCCCTCAGGCAGTACTTATTTGATTTTCCCTGGAATAATTACTGCTTCCTCAGCCGGGAGCTAAAGCTAATCTAACCTGAACAATTTGGGGACAGTTGGATTTTGGGTCCAGATTAACCCACTGTCCCCTGTGGGACACCACCACTGGTATCAGTATACTCAACCTTTGTATCATACTAGTTACTTCCATGGAACTTGGGTGTCATTGAATTAAATAATGGTTAAAATTCATCTTTACCATAAAATTTTCATAATTTGTTCATAAGATTTACATTTTGTATTAGTATGTCATGTGTATAGTATATGTATCATGGTTGTGGTCACAGCCTAATGCTTGACTGCATAAGTCATGAGCCTTCCAAGTGAGGGGTTGTATCACAGTAAAGACACAGGCATTGCTGGAGCTCCAGGCTCGACTGAACGTACACCCGATGGACTACAGGTGAAGTTGGCCTTCAGCAATTCACCATTCTCCTCTTGAGGGATAGAGAGTGAGGAGATGAATGATTCTGTAATGAAACAGAGGAAGTGCCTGGTTTGGTGCCACCATGTGAAGGCCATACATTTCCTGCAGCAGAGGG